>NW_015623071.1:4994-13366 GCF_001515625.1 Sinocyclocheilus rhinocerous | reverse complement strand
AAAAAAAAAAAAAAAAAAAAAAAACTTACAGTAGTGTATAAACCAAATGTGTTTTGAAAGCATGAGTGTGTGTATTTACCCTTTCAATGCACCAGGAGGCTGCTCAGCTTTGTTCTTATTAGTGTTTCTTTGTGCTGAGGGGGTCGGGGAGGGCGAGGAAGAGAAGGATCGCGATCTAGACAATGGAAAGTAAAGTTATTAGTAACAGCAAACAGTCACAGTAAAAGCCAGTGAATTATAAATGTGGTATACTGAATATTCTGGAAGTCATTACAGCAAATTAGTATGGCAAATCAAGATATTGTCGTGAACTTTGATAACTTGCCTAGAGCGGCTTCCGCTGAAAGAGCTGTGCTGAGAGTGACTTGAGTAGGAACTCATTGAAGAAGAACGAGATCGGGAATGAGAAGAGCCAGAACCCGTAAACGATGAGGATCGGGATGAAGACCTGGAAAATTGGAGAAATTTAAAAAATAAAGCATCACCGCTTAGCTTAAAGGAATAGTTCACCCAAAAATTTAAATTCATTTATTTATTCATCCTCCTGTCGTTCCAAACCTGTATTTCTTCAGACTTTTTATTCTTCTGGAACGCAAAAATGTTTCAACTGATTTTGTCCATCCATATAATGAAAGTCAATGGGGTCCAAAACAACATTGGACCTCAATGAAAGAGACTTTTCTCAAAATATTGTTTTATGTTCTAAACCATTTACATTTAGTCATTTAGCAGACGCTTTTATCCAAAGCGACTTACAAATGAGGACAATAGCTATGTTTCCATCCAACGATTCGAATTAAACTTGTGCGCAAAACTGGAATATCGCATAAAACATATGCGAATAAAGCACAGTTTCCATCCAACGAGTCAAAGAGAACAAAATCGTCACTTCCTGGTAAACTGTGGCACTAAATATCACTAAGAATATAGGAGAAGCCACTGAATATAATAATTTTCATATATGATATAAATTACTTGCACCTCAGTGCGAACAGACGTAACGCAATAAATGCTGTCATTGCATTCCTGCAAGTGCTATAACAAGTATCAGTTAGCTTAACGCAGTACACATAGCAAGTTTTTTTTTTTAATTATATGATAAATAAAAAGAAAACAGATAATAAAAAAAGAATAGAGCAAGCTAGTGTTAGAGGCCTTTTTTAGCTTTTGTTAATTGTATAAATAAATAAAAAGAAAACAAATAGGCAGAATACAAAAAGATTAGAGAAGCTAGTGTTAGTTTTTTTTAAAGAATAGAATTCTAAGTTTCTCATTTTTAATTCTAATTCTTTGTTTTTTAACGAAACAAAGTCAAACGGGTTTGGAATGACATTGAGGGTTTTTCATGAACTATCCCTTTAACTTGCAAAAAAGCAGGCAAAGTTTCCATTATCAAATGACACCAATGTCTTAATAGTTCCATGGCAGGTATCTTACCTAGACGAATTGGAAAGGGAAACTGAAGATCCGGAGGGCCTGTGTCGTCTACGGCCACGTGGAGGGGAGCCCATGAGACCAGGTCTTCTCCTAGGGGATTTAGACCTGCGCCAGGGGTCTTTCCATTCATCTGGCCTCTTGGGCAACGAGACCATCTCCTTCTTAGGTGGTGGCTCCATTGGCCCTCTGAAAAGAAAAACCAAGGGGATTTAGAATAAAAATGTATCTATAGCGTGACTTTCTTTAACGTGACAAACATCTCAGTGACCTATTTCCTTTAAAGAGTTTTAACATTTGCAGTTCTCTTAATGAAAGCGAAATGTTTACAATTAGCAGGTAGAATTTCCACATTCTCGGTCAAAGAAGCCGTGTCATTGACATGGTAAAGTCAGCATAGATTTGTCATCATTTCATCTAGACTCAACAGAAGCACAAGTCTTCCTTAAACAAGAATATACCTGTTCATTTCCTGAAAAACAATAGAAAACCCCCAAAAATATGCATGCCAACTGACATTATCAAATCACCATTAGGTAACAATATTAAGCAATGTTAACATTAGATGCCATGCGTTAGTGATTTTACAATGTTTAAGTGTTCACAGGAAGGAGTTGCTATAGAGATTAAAAAAAAAAAAACATTTCAAAATTGAATTATTTATCGTGAAATGACTGTAAACTGTAGTGAATCAAAGTAATTTTATATGGAAGCAGCAGACTATATCCTCTTCACTGACTTTGGAAGTCATCCAACTGTTCATCAGGAAGCTAGAGCTGCCAACAAACTTCTCATAAGTAGTGTCAAATGTCTCTTTATTTGTATTGTATCACTTCAGAGGCCTGTCTTAAGCAAGTCTTTGTACCCAAAATTATGCATGACTTTCCGACAAAGCAGATCTTGCATAAACTTGAAAACCTGATTCAGTCAGCTGTTGTTCAAATAAACTTTATTAGCTTTACGCTGAATTACTAAATTACCATCATTGTTGTCTTTAGCCCACTTCATTTGCGCCAAGAAATCTAGTGCTCTCAGGTCACATGTTTAGCAATTAAATAATAACATTGAATCAGTTGGCTACCATTCAAACACCACACCAGAAAACACAGGTAATATGAATGAAATGGAGAAACTACCTCATGTTTCCCACACAATTCCTGTTCGACAGACAAAGTAAACTGTGGTTTTCCGGCAACTGGGTATCTAGCTTATAATCTTTGTTAATGTTTGTTTCCCTAAGAAGAGCCCTAGATTTCCCCTGTGCTTCAGTTCAAACAAGTATTGAGAACTGTTAATAATATTTCAAAATAATGCCTTAATATTCTTGGTTATTGCTGGCTCTCCAATAATCTCAAGTGGATGTTCATTTTTGTGGATATTCATGGATTTGGATGTTAATTTTATCTGGATATTCATGGCTTTAGCTGTGCTAAATCAGACTTGGTCTGAAAAGTTCCTCACCGACTTCCAGCCCATTAAATGTAGTGAGCAGACCTTGGCGGTCATATCGCCTGACCAGCTGGCCCTCCGGTAGTCCCATATTCAAGTTTCATTTCTCTGGATATTCCTGGTCTATTTTTACCAAAGCCGTTTGGACAAAAGTTCAAGTTTGGGAGTTTTTGAAAAAGTTGCTCATTAATCCTTGGGTTAATTAAAGATCATTACATTATGCTATTAGTTAAACTCAGGGCATTCCACATCATGTATACTAAAGTATGCCTTCTAATGAGTAACGTGATCCAGCCTAGGACCTGGAATGTCCTTTTGGGTGATGATGTCAGAGTGTAAACAATACCTGAGGCAAGTATTGCAGTGTACCTAAAAATAGTACAGACAACTATAAACTATTTTTAGAAGTGGAATCTGAGCTCACCTTTAATTTCTTGTTTGTACGGAAAAAAGGAAGCAGATCGTTCCGTAAAGAGAGATTTTATGCAGAGCAGTAACATGGCAAATCCCCAAATAAAAAATTAAAATACAAGTAACAGAAAATGGGAGAAAAGTTTTTTTTTTTTTTAATGGTTCAAAGGATTTTATCAGATTAATCATACTTGAATATCCTGTTTCACTCCTAACTGTGTGAAAATCTGAAAAGTTATCTAGCAATTTGTTAAAATTACTGCACACACTATTACTCAAAAGTTTGAGGCCGGTGAGATTTTTGCACCAAGGCTAAATTTATTTAATCAAAAACACAGAAAAAAAAATTGTAATATTGTGAAATATTATAACAATTTTACTCCCGCCTGTCACATGATCTTTCAGAATTTTAATATGCTGATTTGGTGCTCAATAAACATTTCTTCTTATTATTATTATTATTACTACTATCAATGTTAAAACACTTGTGAGGCTTAATATTTTTCTGGAAATAATGATACATTACAAAATTTGATGAATAGAAAGTTCAAAAGAACAGAATTTATTATAAACAAATCTTTTGTTACATTAGAAAAGCATTTACTGTTAAATTTGGTCAATTTAATGATGAAGTGTTTACTTTCTTTACAAAAAATGTAAACCACATTATTAATTTATTAACTCTACACATGCTTAATGCATTTTGTCAAATGCATTATCAGGAGAAAAATAACAGCTACAAAATATTACCTGGAATGTTTTCAAACGCAAGCACGCACGTAAAGATTTACATATTTCATCAGCGCTCCATAGGGCAGCATAGTATCAAACAGCCCGGGTGTTTATCTCATCAAAACCAGCATGCTGTCAACAGGAAGACACCGGACTTTTAACCTTGTTCATGTGATAGGGTGCCCTTGTCGTCATTTTTAACAGTGCGAGTATGATAGATATCAATCGTGCACTGAATCAGAAAGTTCCAGGTCAAACCACAGCTAACAGAGGTTAGGAGCTGTCTCACATGACTAGCTTAAGGCCTTTCCAAGATTCACTTATGAGTTAAGACTTCAAAATGTGTCTACACTGCAAGAATATCTTTAAATATTACACACTTGCATCATATTCTGACTGATACAGAATGATTCCTGCATCAATGAATAATTCATTCATTCATTCATATAAATCTGTAAGCTATAAAAATGAATGCAAGATTGACATTCATTCCAGGAAAGTATGCAGATGCAGAGACATTTGTCATAACAAAAGGGGAAATGCAACGCTTGTTATTCATGTGTCTAAAAATAATATTTAATAAATCAATCCAGAAAAGATATCTGAGTGTATTGCTTCATGCTTGCAGAAAAATTCAACCATCTGTAATCATGACATCTGATCTCTGCAGAGAATATCGGAAAACTAGTCGAGACTGAAGTCATTGCATTGTTTTCCTTATCACGGGAACTGGCATGCTCTGAAATGGGGTGTAACTCAACTCCTGGAAGACATTCAGCTGATGATGTAACTTTCAGTCACGCCTCCATGAGCAGGTTATAAAGGTGTGCTGTACTACAATCAGACGCGGACAGGAAGAAAGCCTAAGGGAAAAACAGGCTGTAACAAAGCAGCCTGGAATATCACGCAGGCTTTGTGAAATCTGACAAATTAAAATAGCAATTTGCTATTTTAAAACATTTTACAAAGAAATGAATTCCTGTGGTGGCAAAGCTGAATTTTCAGCAGGCATTACTCCAGTTTTCAGTGCCACATTATCCTTCAGAAATGAATTAGCTATATTTTACAAGGAAACATTTTTGGCAAAGATAAATAGTTCTTAACACCAGGAACATATATTAAGAAGGTAAACAGGGACTATTTTGTAATATGAACAATGCAAGCAAACAAGAAAAGGACTTCCATCCACAAATATATTTTAACAGTGAACTAACTGCATGAACACGTTCAGCTATTTCTATATGGACAAACCCTTTCTGACATGACTCTCGTTTACGAAGAACAAACCAGAATCAAAATACCGGTCATTTCATCATTTCATCCTTTCTCTGAATGTATCACCTTTGTGACGTACAATGATGAAACCTACAACGCCAACATGAAAACTGACGCTAAAGCACAATTCCAGTATTGCAAGAGCCGCCCGTCACAAACAGACAAACAATAAACAGGGTTCTACCTATAACCTGTTTTGTGGCATACTTAACTATTGTACTAAACTGTGCTATAAACAGGACAAAAAAAAACCCTCCCAATAATTTTTATTCTTGGCTTGGCACAGTTCCAGTTCTATGTCTAAACGTCTAAGTACACAAAACGTGACAATGAAAGTCAGCGTACAGTACACAGTGGTGAAAACCACAGAATAACTGCTAGGTCAGCAAAGACACACAGGGCACGACATCTAACAGTTCAACTAATGTTTCAAAATGCCCTGACATTATAGTGAAGTCTGGAATATCACAGGCAGCCGAATAATACAAATTAAGGAGAAGCAGAACAAAAGATCAATACATAACGATGAAGGGGGCGACACAGAGGAATATACCAGACACAGACACAATGGAAAAGAGAACCAGGATCAATTCCTTGTGGGGGCGTGTTAGAACGAGCCGTTTTAGGTAGGCATGGTTAACTCTTAACTTTTATAAAGAATATCTCTTTGGATTTGAGACTTTAGTCTTTGCAACTTTACAGATCTTCTTTATGCACCAAGAGCTTGTAACACTCCAAAGAGAAAGGAAAAATTGATGAACGCGATATTGCGTAGCTTGTCAGTGAACTACGGCTTTGTGTAGTAAATGCCGCTCCATCTGAACGCACGTGATGGAGATTTACTACTAATCACAGAACTGGCTTTACTGACAAGATGTGCATGACAATTGCATGCGATTTATCGTGCAGCCCTAGTCCAAACCTGCCTGGCCCTACATGAAAAAGTAATTGCCCCCTAAATCTAATAACTGGTTGTGCCACCCTTGGCAGCAACAACTGCAATCAAACGTTTGCGATAACTGGCAATGAGTCGTTCACATCACTGTGGAGGAATTTTGGCCCACTCTTCTTTGCAGAATTGATTTAATTCAGCCACATTGGAGGGTTTTCGAGCATGAATGGTTTAAGGTCATGCCACAGCATCTCAATTGGATTTAAGCCAGGACTTTGACTTGGCCACTCCAAAACCTTAATTTTGTTTTTCTTGAGCCATTCAGAGGTGGACTTGCTGGTGTGTTTGGGATCACTGTCCTGCTCCATAACCCAAGTGCGCTTGAGCTTGAGGTCGCAAACTGATGGCCAGACATTCTCCTTCAGGATTTTCTGATAGACTGCAGAATTCATGGCTCCATCAATTATGGCAAGTCGTCCAGGTCCTGGAGCTGCAAAGCAGCCCCAGACCATCACACTACCACCACCATGTTTGATTGTTGGTATGATGTTTCTTTTATGAAATCCTGTGTTGGTTTTACACCAGATGTAACAAGACACACACCTTCCAAAAAGTTCAACTTTTGTATCATCAGTCCACAGAATATTTTCCCAAAAGTCTTCGAGATAATCAAGATATTTTTTGGCAAATGTGAGACAAGCCTTTGTGTTCTTTTTGGTCAGCAATGGCTTTTGCCTTGGAACTCTCCCATGGATGCCGTTTTTGCCCAGTCTCTTTCTTATTGTTGAATCATGAACACTGACCTTAATTGAGGCAAGTGAGGCCTGCAGTTCTTTAGCTGTTGTTCTGGGTTCTTTTATGACCTCCTGGATGAGTTGTCGTTGCGCTCTTGGAGTAATTTTGGTAGGCCAGCCACTCCTGGGAAGGTTCACCACTGTTCCAAGCTTTCTCCATTTGTGGATAATGGCTCTGACCGTGGTTCGATGGTGTCCCAAAGCCTTAGAAATGGCTTCATAACCCTTTCCAGGCTGATACATGTCAGCTATTTTGTTTCTCATCTGTTCTTGAATTTCTTTAGATTGCAGCATGATGTGTTGCTCTTTAAGCATGCTTCACTTTATCAGACAGGCTCTATTCAAGTGATTTTTGTATTCAACAGGTCTGGCAGTAATCAGGCCTGGGTGTGGCTAGTGAAATTTAACTCAGCTTTCTAAAATAATGTGTTAATCACAGTTCTTTCATGATTTAACAGGAGGGGGCAATACATTTTTCAAGTAGGGCCAGGTATGTTTAGACAGCTTTTTTCCCTTAATAAGTGAAATAATTTAAAAACTGCATTTTGTATTTACTTGCCTTATCTTTGTGTAATATTAAAATTGGTTTGATGATCTGAATCTTTTAAATGTGACAAATATGCAAAAAAAAACAAAAAACAGGAAGGGGCAAAAACCTTTTCATGGCACTGTATATAGATATATATATATATATGAATAGTTTGGTTCCAAAACGCGATAAACGCCATAAAAAAAAAAAAATTTGAGTTTCCGCCAAAATCAGAATTGTATCTGGTCGGTATTGAAAAGTCCATTTTTAATTTTACGCAAAATGCGATATCCGCCGAGTTATTCTGTCATGTTTTCTCCCTTTTTTTCCAAAACGCGACAAACGCCAGTCTTCCTTCTCTGCAGAATGCGATATATCCGTTCAACCAATCACAGCGCACCATTCCACGCACTATAAACAGTAACAACCAATCACAGCGCATCATTCCGCGCACTGTAGACAGTAATGGCGGCGCTTTGAATACACCCTGCATCCTAGTTTTCCTCATCTATTTTGTACTTTGTGATCAACAAACTTCGGTCTGCACGATAAATCGCATGTGATTGTCATGCGCATCTCGTCAGTTAAGCCGGTTCTGTGAATAGTAAATCTCCATCACGTGCTTTCAGATGGAGCGGCATTTAATACACATAGCCATAGATTACTGCTATATCGCGTTCATAATCGCAGAGGAGTCACATTCGATTATGAACGTGATATTGCGTAGCTTGTCAGTGTAAGTGTTTTTATTAATGCCATTAATGTTTTTGTTAATACAGCGTAGGCTATAGCACTAATCAACTAAATGAATGTAACATGGCAACGATGAATGCACTTTTGGAAGTTGAATGTAAGG
>NW_015623071.1:3348-4395 GCF_001515625.1 Sinocyclocheilus rhinocerous | reverse complement strand
ATATATATATATGTTAATAAGTTATTGCGAAAAACATTTACTTCTATTGTGAACTGAGGGTTTGCTCATATCAGCCCCCCCTTAGTATCAGTTGAAGTGTAGTATCAGTCAAATGCAGTATTTAGGTACAGTTTCAGCCACTGGCAAAGTTATGAAATGCCGTTGCAATTCCATTATTGCCTTTTCAAATGTCAATTTCCTTAAACGAATTAGACTGAATCTTAAACATCTATGCACTGTTTCAGGCTTTACCCAATGTGTTGGGTCATCGCTACTCAGTGATAACACACACCTCTCAACGTCACAGGGAGTTGTTTGCGAGCAAACAGCATCGATCTAAGCTCACACGCTTGTGTTCACCACGCCTGGGAAATGGTTCATGCCGTGCTTTAATGATTTCCTTCCTTCATTCCTTTGCCAAGTTGAAAAATTCCCTTGTTTCATGATCACGTGATTGCTACTATAATCAAGTGTTCTGAATCATTTATGTCAGCTTGTTACAATAGGTATCACAAGAATCAAACTTTCACATGTGATGCAGGTAATGCAAAGCTAATGTAGTAATTCCAAAATCATGCAACATTTTCTAGTTGCAGAGGCTTTATTTCCACACTGCATTGACAAGTTTCCTGAGGATATTAAATGAAAAAAATCCTACCTTGATACATTGACAATGTATGATGCATGTTGCACAATTACACACAAAATAAAATAATTGCTAATCCATGCCACCGAGAACAAATAACGACCTTTAAAACAGGTTTTTCCTGTACAATCCCCATCTTCAACTTGTCAGACTAAGAGATCCCAAACTCTAGGTGGTTAAGCCAATTGGTTAAGCTAAAATTGTGTCAGGCTACACAAGCAAACAAACAAAGATTTAACAGTTTGAAAAAAGTGTGGAATAATGAAGATGTTTTTGAAAGAAGTCTCTTATGCTCATCAAGGCTGCATATATTTGATCAAATTCACAGTAAAAACAGTAATATTCTGGAAAAAATATTACAGCTGTTTAAAACAACCGTTATAAATATATATATATATATA
>NW_015623071.1:0-237 GCF_001515625.1 Sinocyclocheilus rhinocerous | reverse complement strand
TACCCGTCTCGACGATCATTCTCGTAAACGCAGTCGGTTATGTTTTAAATGAATGTGAACAGCTGAGAAAGAGTTCGGATGTGTATCATTATACTGGATCCGTGCAGTCGGATTTAAAGGGACAGCAGCCTATAAATACGTGCTGCTGAATATGTCACTAATGTTAATCAAACAACAAAACAACTATAACACAGATTAATCTAAATTGAATTCATACAGTGAACACAATGCAGTGTT
>NW_015623070.1:0-286 GCF_001515625.1 Sinocyclocheilus rhinocerous | reverse complement strand
TGCGCGATAAGTCGATATATTGATTATTGCGACAGGCCTAACAGTCACATATACAGCACAATAACATTATGTCAGGGGAATGTCTTTTATTAAATAACTTATAAAGTAATTTGAAAACCTTGTGTGAGACATAATTTCACAAACGGCGTGAGTGAATCACTGCGCACGCTCTCTCTCTTTCTCTCTCAAAATACGCAAATGGCTTCAAATCACCACACATTGCGTCTGTCTGTAAGCGAGCTGCACGCTACACAGTTGACACAGGAATTTTCACTTGCACAATCGA
>NW_015623069.1:210391-216345 GCF_001515625.1 Sinocyclocheilus rhinocerous | reverse complement strand
ATTTTTTGGGTGATAAAAACATAAAAAATGCAGGAAGTTTTGCAGAACTTTTCTGACACCCTGCTTGACTACAGCTTGCTTTCAATCTCCACCACAAGTCTACGGGCTGCATTGTTTGTGTAAAACTGAATTAAGCAACTCACTCTGCTATCACTCCCCAAATTAGCTCTCCCATACAATCTCATAACTCTGAGCTGAACGTTTGCATCTCAAAGAGCTATTTTTACTGAACTTTTGATTTCTGCATAACTTTTAAAACAACAAGTGATGTTTAGTGCATGACCTCTGTTCCCCTCAAGTTCACAAGGTGTCAAAACAGAGAAACTACAGTGTAGTTAATCACCCTTTGTCTTCATTTTTAACGGTTTATCACCATTTTATTATTTCATGCCAAACAAACTCCTTTGTAGTGACTTAAGCGTCCAAATATCTTTCTAGGTCCACTTTTACAGTATATTAAGCATGCAAGTATACAAGTCTGACATCAGGTGAGCCTTATTTCACAACACATGTCTAACTGGGGAAGCACACCCGTCAAGACTTCTGGGACTTGAAAAAACTGATGAGCAGGTACAGTGGAGCAATGAAAAAAAGTTATTAAAACACTTTTTATTCAACATCACATTTTTATATTTCTTTTTATTACACGTCATTATCTAAATCAGAAGACAATTTCTGATTCATTTTTCATATACAGCTGAAGTTCTCAGAATGAGACTGACGCATGAATCATTGACCAGCGTGATTGTGTGTGTGTGTGTGTGTCCTGAATACACTCACTCAGATAGGCCTGAACCCTGTATCACCAACCAATGGCAAAAAATAAATAAATAAAAACAAAAGTTTTTCTTATAGTTGATCTCTTATGATAACCCATAAAAGGGTGAATTTCACATAAAAACTCCTGGTAATATGTCACCTCAATCAAGCTAAATAAAATATCACATCACTCCAAAGAGAAAGGAAAACTTGAAATCGCATCATATGACCCCTTTAAAGGAGAATGACCTTTATTTTTAGGCCATTAATATTATTTGCATTCACACTTAATGACAGTTAAGCACATTCCCTCTCCAGAAATGTTACTTTTCATTTGTAATTCACATTTCCCAAAGATTAAACAAAACAGATACTATGATAACATACAAAACATCACACTTTTAATTTATTAATTGATGAATTTACATTACCGCAATATACATTTAGAAGGAAATGTAATATAATCAAGTGTCATAAAAATATCATAATGCAAAACTCTTAATGAGAAAAGAAGCATTATTTCTTCTGAGTGGGGAGAAAACAACCCAGACATGTTCTTTAACCAGATTAAAGCATGTTAAAAACCCCTAATTCCACACTCAAGAAACATCAAAAATCACACAAAAACACACATCAATCGTTCAAATCATTATTTTATTTTAGTTTGTGAGTAACATGATGGATTTTCCCCAAACCGTCCCAGCAAGACCAGAATCATGATCTCCGTTTCACAACTTCAATGATGCCAGTAAATCACTCAATCCAACGCTTCTATCCATCCACACTATTAATTACCTACATTTGTGAAATTATGGTAATCCAAAAGACAAAGAAAAGAAAAGACAAAAAGCCCAAAACACAGGTGTACAGACAGGACATTTACAGTTGGAGATGATACCCATCAGAGAAAGCAAAATGAGATATTAAGAGCAGAGCAGCAGATTTCGGCCTATATTTGTGATTTAGTTTTTCTCAGTTACCTTTGAAAGTGCCAACTCTTCGTTAGTCTTGGGGTAGAGCTCACGTTATGGCATCTCGCCAGACTGCTTCGATGGAATAGGAACAGATGAGTGCGGTTTTCCATACTGAGAGTATAAACAAGTAACTTCAAGAATACTAGTGAAACTACACTAGTTTACTTTAGATCAGGGTAAGCCCCTAATAGTGCCTTTTTCATATCTTTGGGGTCAAAGTATTTAGGGGCGGAGTCAGTGTGAAACTGATGAGGAAATAACTTTAACAGCTTGCTTTACACCCAGGACATTGTTTTTTTCTTCAGGTTTTCTCTTTGAGTGACACTTTCAATGGTGAAGTCCATGTCACATCTCACCTTTCTCCAGAAATGCAAAACAAAATACATTTGACATAAAAATGAAGCCTATTTATGCACATTCTTGTTAGTGTAATATGGGATTTTTTTTATTTCTGAAGTATTTATACATAAAGGTATTTTTTGTACTGTTTTGTTCAATTTCTTATTTTGTTTTCCTTTTCCATCAGGCTGAAATGCGACATGAGATTCACCCTCAAACATACGAAATTGGAAATATCTTGCATTAAACAGTCACTTAGTCCTCGTTCTTTCGTGGCGTGAACATAATTGGTTCAATGAAATGGAAGCTGCTACTGCTGCTAATATTGGCTGGACAGGATATGACATCACAGTGAGAAAAGATAAAAAGGTTCCACAGTTACCATCATACAAATAACACAATGAGGGCAAGAAAGTAAAAACCGTCAATCGTCCCGTTATTGGGCTGAACAGGTTAGAATCTACATCAGTTCAAGAGCAGAAAACACATTTGTACAACAATCCATGATTTAGTAAAAAGTCCATTTGAATAGCAAAAACAAAACATATTAGACAAAACTCACAGTACATTCACAGAAAAAAATATGAGCAAATCTCGAGTCCTACAAGTAAGGCAGTACACTAGAACCTATGAATCTACCTGGCATTCTCCCTGGACACCTTACTGAGTGTGTGCACCACGTCTGGCTGCGTTAAGGTCACGGTTTGGCCTTTTACTGGACGCCACGACAAAATGATGAACCTCATGGAATAGAAAATAACGAAAACATCTCATTTATACGTTAAAACCTAGTGTATATCCAGTTGGCCGGTTTTATAGTTTATAATGAATATATCCAATCAATCGCCTATGGCTTCTTTAGTAATTCTAGAACAAAGGAATAAAGTTGTTGGCCTGTAAACCTTACAAATACCAAGTGTGCCATAGTGTTAGGCTTCAGGAACACTGTCTGGAAGTGTGTGTGTGTGTGACAGCTGAAAGTAGGAATGGGATCTTTACGCGATCGTCGGATGCACAGTTCAGGAATGGTAATAAAGATTGTGTTTCATTTTTAGTTACGGAGAAAGTTTCTATGCTATTTGAGCGTCATCATCACTGTGGTAACCATCGACATCCTCAAGGCCGCTTGAGGAGGCGTTCGTTTGGCTGCTGGTCGAGTGGCAGACCGCACCGTTTCGCTCTGACCGTCATCACGGCGGCAGGGATGGAGAAGAAGAACGGGGAAGGAGGGGATGTGGGAGTGAGGGGAGGAAAGATGGAGCAGGACCGCGAGCGGGAGGAGAGGGATGCTGGGATATATAGATTCAGGAAGTCCATTAGTCCTTTCTCGGTTTCCTGTTTCTGGGAGACCTTCTCAGAATGTCGTCCTCTGATTTCTACACAAGAGAAAATTACTTTGTCAAAAAATAGTGAACAAATGTTAAATATTTGGAAACAATTTGCAATGCATTTCTCAATCAATCACCTGTAAAGCCCTACTTGGATGGTATTTGTTTCTTATCATGGGGTTAGTCTACAAAAATCTAATTTGCAAGGCAAATTTCAAACAGTGATAAAATCTTGTGCATTCAGATGATGTTTTATTCACCGTGGAGGAGTGAGTTTTATAATCCTACAAACCTTGGAAATGCACTTCTCACGTGGTCAGTCACATGTTCAACATTTATTTAAATGTCTTATTTAATAACAGGAAATCTGATGCACTATGGTTTAAATGGTTTTCGGTCTTGCATTTAAAATTTCCAAGTATTGTATGTCAATTTTTTAAATGTGGAAATCATCAGAAATAAGTTAACACACCCTAACACAACCTTATTTACATAAGGCAAACATTTGACCAGAATACTTGGTTGACAATAAGTGTGACCATGTGTGCAATAAAGTAATAAGAAGCCGTGGTTTACAGTGAATTTATAACAGCTAAGGGGCGTTGTTAGGCATGACATGAAGCGGAGTGGCTAAAACCCCCTTAGCTGTTATAAATTCACTGTAAACCACGGCTTCACGGGGCTTATTGCTTTTATAAAAAAGGGTTATTCCATATACGTAGTAAGGTTTCACAAAATAAAACGGAGCATATAAAGTGTAATGATATTAATAAAAACAGTATTCTTCCACCAAACAATGTAGTTCCTCAGAAACAGTTGTGGTTGCAACAAAGTGGTTGCAGAGCAACACACAAACGTAAACAAAGGTGTATGTTTGTAGAGTAATTTACAACAGCTTCAAACGTGGCTCAGCCAATCAGAATCAAGGACCGGAACTATCCATTTTATAAATAGAATTTAATAATGCATTAGTTTGCTCCTTTGTTTGCCAGCTACTTTTCTGCTTAATGAATATTTATTTCAAACAGAGCCATTTGATCTGATTAACAGTTTGTACTACCAACCATGCAATTTGTTGAGAAAAGGTGCACATTTACTTTTCTAATCAATTGCACTTATGGTTTTCGTCTTGCAGAAAATCTGTTAGACTTACATTAGAGCTGTATCTAGGGACAAGAATATCACAGAGACATGGAGTATATTATATCACATAATCCTCTTTATCACATCATAAGCCTTAATTACGGCTTATCTTTGACTTGTGTTGAACTAATGTGTTGAACTAATATCAGTTAGTGAACAGTTACGTCATTTGAATGGCTCTTAATGTCTTTTGTTTTGTTTCATTCTAGGAGGTCCTGCAGACAGTGCCTAAGTTCTGCTTCCCATTTGACGTTGAAAGGTAGGACGTCCTTAATGCTTCCGGAAAACAAGTTAATCGATGTGTGAATTGGAAAAATGAGGATGTTTGTTTATCCAACACGCATTCACACACACACACACACACACACAAGAGGCTGGTGTAAATGACTCACAGGGTGGAGCCGCACACCTCCTTTGCTTTTACTTCTGTTTCTAATGTCAGACCTTTCACTGAGAGGTCCATAGAAATAAAGCACCTTTATAGAAATGAAGATCTCCGGCCCCAGTAAACGATGTTTGTTTGCTTGTCTGTCCTAACTGGCATGATGGTAGACACGTCTCCTGAATAAATGTGTTCTTCTCACAGCGGTGTGTGTGTGTGTTGGCTTGTTTGCTCTTGGAAATGAAAAATGGAAAGCTCTGTTGTATAGTTTATGTGCTGTGTGAGAGGTTCACTTCCTTCCAGCTGAAGCTTTGTTGCTGCCATCTAGTGGAGATAAACTACACTGTCACCATTGGTTCAGTTCCTACAACCTTAAATGGAATGTAAATGAAATTAGTGAATGCATGGAATAGCTTTTCTGATATTTTCCATTGGTGGAACACAACTCGTTCAAGTGTATTTTGTTTGAAAGGTAGAAGGGAAACCGGTCTTTAGTTCTCTAAAAGAGTTGGGTTAAGAGTGGGTTTCTTAAGAAGTGGGGTTATATGAGCCTGTTTAAATGTTGAGGGAAAAACACCAGTGTGAAGGGATGTGTTAACGATGTGAGTGAGTGCAGGTACAATGGCAGGAGAAATGGCTTGAAGGAGATGAGATGGAATAGGATCAAGCGGACAAGTAGTAGGATGATTGGAAAGGATTGTATTGCTTACTTGCTGCAATAACGGCCAATTTAAATGGCCTGTTTAAATGATTTTGTTCCATTTTCATCTTAACAGCTCCCAGTCACCGTAGTTGAGCAGTCACTTCAGATCATTCTTGTAAACAGATTCCAGCATCTCAGTAATAAAAGTGTCCATGTTTAAAATGCAACAACAGTTACTGTACAGTTCTTGGCATTGGTCAAAAAAGACTCGCAAACAACTTTTAGATTGATCAGATCTTGTAATCTCATAAACGTGGATTTGGACAGCAATTAATTTACCACACAACCTCTTGTTTGCAAAAAAAAAAAAAAAAAAGTAGGTAATT
>NW_015623069.1:205018-210325 GCF_001515625.1 Sinocyclocheilus rhinocerous | reverse complement strand
ACAACCTCTTGTTTGAAAAAAAAAAAAAAAAAAAGTAGGTAATTTGTCCGAACATTTTTACCTGGGCAATGGGAGAAAAAGAAAAAAAAGACTAGCCACTGTATAAATGTTTACAACAACTTATTCTCCCTATGAGAAACAATTATTGTTCGATCAGAAATTAGAGAGAAAATAAAGAAAACCTTGGAAAAACCGCATTATCCAAAACAAACAAAATCAGGATCTCTATTCAGATAACATCAATCTAGGAAAATTAAATGGCTTTAAACACACCTAACTCACCCTAGTTTACATGAACACATAAAATGCTGCTGAAGACTTTTATGTGATGACGACAAACTGATTTACTAAAATAAACCTGATCTTCCAAATCCACACCCAGGTGCCTACTAAAAGACTTCTTTTTTTTTTTTTTTTAAGTAAAAAAAAAAAAAGTGTTCATGTTGCTACAGAATCTAAACAACATTTGCTTATAAAGTCTCAAAATGTAACATTTCCTATGTGTTTCTAGTAGCATAAGATGCACTACCTCATTGGATGTACTGTCATCTTTGTTGTCGTTCTCTGCGGCCTCCTCTGCTTCTCCTGTGGAGTCGTCTTCTTCACTCTTCTTTGCTTCTGAGGGAACAACAACACAGAATTATAGAAAACGGCTCAACCATCATAAGGTCCAAACCCAAGTCCCTGAAAGAGAGGAGAGTGTAAACAGAACTAGAACTAAAAACTCTTCCAACCAAAGAACGCAACTTGTGTGACTGGTCGCATTTGACTGTAAGAAAGATTTAACAAAAGTTGTTTATCTTTCAGACCTGATTCCTCTTCCTTGGCTTCCTCTTCCTCTTCCTTGGCTTCCTCTTCCTCTTCCTTGGCTTCCTCTTCCTCTTCCTTAGCTTCCTCTTCCTCGGCTTCCTCTTCCTCGGCTTCCTCCTTCACATCTGGCTGTGGCGCGTCTGTCTTCTTGTACTCAGCAGCAGATGTGGACGCTGAGCTCTTCTGTAAGGCACAGGATGACATTTATTCTACAGATCCAGCCATACATTAAGGTCAGGCTTCTTTAAATGACACACACTTACCTTTCCGGTGCAGCAGAAGACAATGATGAGCACCAGAGGCAGAGCCACAGTCAAGACGTAGACGATCCAGAGCCAGGGTCTCTCTTCAGCAGCTGTTATCATCTGATTCACCAGACTGGGCTGTAAACACACACACACACACACACACACGTGCACTTAATTTACTAACACACATGAGTACTAGTGTCTAATACAGACAATCTATTGTGGGGTTTGCACACCAAAAGCGAATTTTATTATTTGTGCGAGTAGATTACATATAAAGTCAATAGCTATGTTTCCATCACCCTGTTTTTATGCGCATTTTGAAGTATCGCATAAGAAACGAGTGATGGAAACGGCAAATTTCGAATAAAAATCCCTTAATTCGCAAAAAAGTTTTTACGCTCGCTTGAGGTGGTTTTTGACTTGTGCGCAAAAGGGTTAATGCGAATAAAAGGAGATGGAAACGCATTTGCCGAGTAAATTCCTCCATGCGGAATGTTGGAATGTTATGGTTATTTTGATTTTGAAATGTCCGAGCAAAGTCTGTCATCAACGTATTTCTGTATAATTGCCTTGTCGTTACATGAACAGTGTAACGTTCCCAAACAGCAGCATCCACCTCCGAAAGCAATGACCGCATTTATTTTGTTTCGTCTGCTCGCTCGGAGGCGCAAGTAATTTATTATATAGGCCTATGAAAAATATTATATTCAGGGGTTTCTCCTACTTTTCATAGTGATATATAGTCTAGCACCAGTTCTACCAGGAAGTGGTGATTTTGTTCTCTTTGACACGTTGGATGGAAACGGTGCTTATTCGCAAATGTTTTATGTGATATTTCAATTTTGCGCATAAGTTAAATTCGCAAATTTGGATGGAAACCCGGCTAATGCAAAGTTCTGAACAGACGCGAATTCGGGCCGGGCGACACAAATTATGTGAATTGGGTGCGAACACCAAGCCAATCAGCGAAGAGCTCATTGACATGCCCAGTTTGACATGTTGTTGAAGTGCATGAAGACACTTCTCATCGCGCAATGTTTTTTATGAAAAACATCCTGCGAGTAATCTAGAGCGATTAGCACGATGCTAATATTTGCATCGCTTTTGTTGTGCACATACCATAAGAACTTTGCTTTTTTATTTTTTGCCACCATTAATAAAAGTAGAAATCAGGAAATCATATTACCCAAACGTTTCAGCTTCCATTTACAATATTTGATATGCTTTATATGTGTGCACTGATCAATGTTTATATGCGAATAAAAGCCAAATTAAATCTTTCGTGAATGTGAACTAAAGTCTTATGGGTCTGGAATGAGATGAGGGTGAGTAAATGACGACACCATCATTGGGTGAACTATCCCTCCTTTAAGTTAACCATTGAGGGTTGCGCTGTAAACCCTTCAAACCAAGTACGCATCCTTTGGCCATGTGGTAAAGAGTTCAGCCGCAGTCACACTGAGGCACAGGCTTCTGTCCTGACTGACTGTCTTTGATTGTGGTCGGTTTAATCAGCCATCATGACTTTGCCACAGCAACATCAAAGCATGAATCTATTTAGACAAAAACCCACAGGCTTCTGCTAGGTCCTTTAGCCAGGGACAGAGCTGGCCCTCGAGTTTAACATGCAAGGCATGCCTGGAATCCACCTTTGGGGCAAAAGGCATTTGCACAGTAGGAATTCTCATGAAAGCCCGCCAAAAAACAGCTAATCCCAGAGTGCTCGGCGCTCAGCAGTGCCTCCCAGCACACCGACAGATCCAGAGACATTCCCCTGGGATTCACAACCTGCCTCAGAGAGAGACCCCACACAAGAAAAACCAAACCGAGCCCTGCTATATATACGCGATACATCCTGTAGGGCTCTATGATTTCTGCAACGGGAAAAACAGATGGAATCGCGGAATGCAGTAATAAAAATGAAATTTTCTGCAAAACACAGAATGTTATGGAATTTGGCAAATGTTTAATGAATAAACCAAAAGTAGGGCTGTACAATTAATCAAATTGCATTACGGTCTAGTGTCTGTGAATATTAAAGCACAAAAAGACTGCTTTTAAAATATGAAGTCTGTGTGTCTCTGTGTGAAGAAGTGTCACAGTTTCATCAACTACACATTGAAGAAATCATGACAAAAAAAAAATAAACGAATAAAATTGCGCCATATTCCTGTAATTTTTTTACACTTCACAATTAGGTTCCAATTGTTAACTATATTTAATGCATTGACTAACATTAACTAGCAATGAGCAATACATTTATTACAGTTTTTATTAATGTTTGTTAACATTAAAATAAAAATACAACTGTTCATTGTTAGTCCATGTTAGTTCAAGTATATTAAATAACATTAATAGATCCAAATTTAAATTTTAATAATATATTAGTAAATATAGGACTCAATGTTCAAATAAGATTAATAAATGCTTTAGAACAAATTTTTAATTGATAGTTCATGTTAACTAATGTAGTTAACTAATGTTAACAAATGGTATTTTATTGTAAATTGTATTTTATTGTGAATTCAAAAAAGTTTGAATTCAAAAGTCACCATCAAAAAAAGTCATGAACCTTTAAAAATAAACCCAAGAAAAAAAAA
The DNA here is from genome assembly GCF_001515625.1 of Sinocyclocheilus rhinocerous. NCBI lineage: Eukaryota > Metazoa > Chordata > Actinopteri > Cypriniformes > Cyprinidae > Sinocyclocheilus > Sinocyclocheilus rhinocerous. The sequence goes on along the minus strand of NW_015623069.1, from coordinate 206,664 downwards.
GGAAAACGTAGAATTTGGAGAAAAACAACAGGGCCCTAAAAATGTCATTTTTGTTAAACATTTAATAAACCGTCGTTAAATTGTGTAAGTTCTCAATTAATTAGAGATGCTTTTACAGAAAACAGAATCCAGAAAAAATTGAGGGGAAAAAGATTTCATGGAGCACTGTGCATGTCAGTGAAAAGGTCATTTATAGCTCCAGACAGCCAGAAATTCAACATGCATGAACTCTGGGATTGGGCTCATATTGAGTTCTGGACAGATATTTGCTGCAGTGTAGCGATTCAGAGGTTAGACGTGGGCTGTGTGAAGGGCAAAGTGGTACGAGGAGCTGTGGCCTTGCTGTGTGTGCTTGCTAGGCAGATCCGTGTGTTCATGTGTACTGTGTGAATGTGTGTGGGTTGATGAGGAGACGGCTCCACGCCCTGTGGAAGAACGTGGCTGCTTCAACCGCCTGTGCTGTGTCATGTGAGAAAGTCTCAGGAGGAAGTGGAAACAGATTTTCAGAGCACTGCTGAGTGCATCGCAACACACAACTAACACACATGGCATTCCCTTACAACACGCGAGTCAGGAAAACAAGAAACAGACAAAGGAAAAAATGAGGAAGAAAAATTATTCCACAATTATGACTTCTTACTATTGGCATAAAGTCATATAGAGGTCAACAGCAAATAAAAATCTAGGTTAAAATTTGTGCTAAGTTCTACATACTATAATTTGTTGGAAGTCACACAACAGAACCCCCCTCCCCCCAAAAAAACCTTGTGCCATAACCCTCCCAAACCTTGGCAAATTCAGTGACTAATCCTTCCTCATAAGTGTTTAATGTATCAGCCTAGAAACTGCCTCCTGGTGTAATTACAAAAACCTGTGCACACTGTCTCCAGGAAACAAAGTTTGCCAATCAGACTGCAGCTTTTGATAAAGTTGATGATTTTTTGCATGCAAAATGCAGTGGATGAGGATGTGCCTTTTTTAGTTATCTGTATGCTCTCATCTCACTGATGAGCGCCTGACTGAAGGAAAGATAGAGAAGATAAACAGATTTTTCACACCTCTGCGGCTCCCTCAGCTGCTTTCTTCAGACCCCAGCCATCAGCCGCCCATCGCTCGGCCACATTACGATCAGAGGTGATGAAGAAATTGTCAAAGAAGATATCAGAGGACATGGACCAGAGCTCCAGACCGACGGCGCTGATTGGAGCCATACGGAACGGGTGCAGGTCCTCAAAGAAGTCTGGGTTAGGGATCTTCCTGGGCTTCCACACTCCCTGGCAAATAAACAAACAATTAGACGTTTACATTTCCAGAAGAAAACACCCTTAAGTTTAGTACTCAGAGTTAGGGCTTTATTTAATTCAATACTCATAAAGCTCTAGGGCTGTCAAAATGGCTGAAAAACTAAATTAGAATTTTGTACTTAAATATTATCAAAATTCGAATTATATTCGAATTTAAAATGCATAATTTCAGTTAGGGTGAAGAAAAGCTTTTGGCTTCTTAATTAAGTTGCTTAAACAACTATAAACAAAACAGTATCATGTATCTATGCATAGTTTAATACAAAGGGCCAAAAGACAATCCCACAGAGTACATTTTTCATTTAAAAACACGAGATGCAGTGGGATGGGGAAAAAACCCCG
>NW_015623069.1:202857-204643 GCF_001515625.1 Sinocyclocheilus rhinocerous | reverse complement strand
ATTGATGTTCTCTTTTTCTGCAATATTTTTAATGAACAACGCAGCAGTGGCTTCAACTGGATAGGCTAACAAAAACATTACAATGCAACAACACTTACATCGTTATCGCATCTCGTGCGCCACTGATAAGGCTGCCTCCTTAACGCACAACAACACTTACATCGTCATCGCATCTCGTGCGCCACTGATAAGGCTGCCTCCTTAACGCACACCTAAAATTCGAATGCAACGTTTTTGCATTCGAATGTGGATTTTTATTTTAAATTCGACAAATATTCGAAATTCTATTTTTTTTTGACAGCCCTATAAAGCTCACGGACTCCGAAACCACCTCTAATAATAGGGATGCACAATTTTGGGGGAAATTGATTTTCTTGATAAAAACTTAGGGCTTTTCTTGATATTTAAAAGTGATAAAATGCGATTTAAAAAATCCAGGTTTGCTGGATTAATAGATATAAATGGCTATTTTCTAACTTAATTTTAGCCCTCTGATTTGAACACTCTGTTGGAAGGGGCGTGTCTGCTGTGAGACTTCAAAGTAAACACCCACTGTTATGATTGGCTAAAATCTTTGCATATGAAATGTGCACTACATGTGGAACTTTCTCAAACTTATTGCAACATGATTTCTCCATTTCATGACACCTTTAAATGCTTAAGCTTTTTAAGCATTTGCAATCGATTGCAATTTTGGTTTTATTAATCAAACAAAATGCAAAAAACAACAAAAAACAAACAAACAAGATGCTAATTACCTGATAATTGGGATTGTCAATCATTGGTGACTTCCACTTGCCCTTGTAGTTGGGGTTGTCGATCATTGGTCTCTCCCATGGGCCGCAGCCGGGGGCCGTTTCACAGACGGGATTGGGGATCTGAGGTGCTTCCCACTCGCCATCCATATCCTCATCCCTAAAAGAGACGAGCACAGATGTAGTGCAGTTATGAAAGAAAACCTCACACACGACGTGCTCCTCATATTTCTATTTCAGCTGCTCTCTTGGTTAAGGCTATAATTACAACAATTAAATCTAGATCATCACCCCAGGAGTCCTAATTTCTTCATTAAAATCAGCTCACTTCACCACTGTCCAACACATAATCACTCAGTCTTTTACATGATACAGAGCGATTGTGCATTCATTACAATGCAGCTCATTTGTATTTATGTCTCTATATATTTATGAACAATCACACAGCCAAAGTTTTGCTATATAGTATATATCAGTTTACGTAAGTATCTGTATGGATGCAGGTAAAGTAGGATCTATATCCAACAATTAATAAAAAAAAATATATTTTAACTAGTGGTCGACCGATATATAGCCAAGGCCGATATATCGGCCGATACCTGCCATTTTTCAAATATCGGCATCGGCCGATAAATTTTTCTGTTTGCCCGATGTGTTCGAGGCGGGCCTTTTATTTTGACGGCGCCGAGAACAGCTGCGGCAGCGCTTGAGCACACAGTGCTCACATTCTCCCTCTTGTTCGCTGTTGTCATTCAGTTCTATCTAACACGGATAGAAGTCTATCTAATAATCAGATAGAACTGTTAAACAAAGGAATTAAAATGTATACAAAAAAGTTTTAGAACGATTGCTTTAATATTATTAAAGGCAAACATTATAATACTTTCTCGTTTGCCGTCAGCATTCCGCAAATACGCATTTATATAATTTAAACAAATCTTTGAATGACTAACGAACATTTAATTTCGCAAACCTTGCAGACTTAAGCCCCGTTCACACCAAGAACGATAACTATAAAGATAACTATAAAG
>NW_015623069.1:194046-202259 GCF_001515625.1 Sinocyclocheilus rhinocerous | reverse complement strand
TTTGAAAAAATATGATTCCCAATGCACACAAACTTCCCAGAATACTGAGTGCCCTGTTGGTTACAGTGTTTACTTCCTTTTTAATTATATTTTTATTAAATATTTATTTGTGAAAAATACTTTGTCTTCTAAAGTATAAATATGTTTATTTTACACGTTTATTTTTTAATTTCAAATGATTTCAAATTTCTTAAATATGAATTAAAATAAATACAATTTTATCGGCCAACCTGCTTTCCAAGATATCGGCATCGGCTGTCAAAAAACCCGTATCAGTCGACCACTAATTTTAACATTCATATTGCTGCTAACTTTTTAACTGAAATAATAAAAAGTGAGATTTTGTATATCGCAATTTGATTGGATTGTAAAAAGTAGATTTTTATTATTATATTATAAAATTTTTATATACGTTATTGTACAAGTTTCTCCAGAGGACGAGAAAGTTATATCTTGATAAAAGATAAAATTTTCATAATTTGCATGCACAGTAAGAGCAAAAAATTTATTTAATAAAGTTTTCTGAAGACTTTTAATGTAATGGAGAAAATCTTACCAGTCTTCTGGCTTGAGGGCATCGGGGTCACTGATGTACTCTGGCTCATCGTCCAACCAGCCGTCGGGTTTCACAGCATCTTCATCAGGAATCTTAGCGGGAGCGTCTTCGTCCCTAAATTACAAATACATCAAATCAGAAGGATATGGACAAAAAGTGATGCCTTTGATCCCCAGTGTAACACACACAGATATTCACTGTCCAAATACCCACACTTGCGGTCTTGGGCCACTTGAGAGCGCACGACAGGAAGTGAGTGTAATATAATTTGGTAGAAAAACAAAGCGTTGCACTTTTTATTGGTGCAAAGATGAGTTGTGGTGATATTTATTTTGTACAACATTTGCTACTGCTTTTTATCACTTAATTAGCAGCACCACAAATTAAATTGCGTCATGTTATAGGGACAAGCATTTAGAAGTTGATTTTAAAATGCAAAGTATTTAAAATAAAAATAAAGCTATGTAAACACTAAGTGTGTCCCATCAGGTAATGAAAAGTTCTACACACACTTGTGGTCTTCATCCACACTTGAGCCAAATACAGGAAATACGTTATACAAGTAGTCAAGTGATCAAGTGTGGGTATTTGGACAAGGCAAAAGACTCTCTCCGCCTCACCAGTCCGCAGGTTTGACAGCATCTGGATCCTGGATCTTGGGTCGCTCATCCCAGTCCTCTGGTTTGTGGTCATCGGGGTCCTCGATCTCGGCCGAGGGGTTGATGGGGGGAGTCATATCATTCAAGAGACTGCCGCTGTTCACCACCGTCTGGTCGATCAGGATCTCAAAACTGTTATCCGGGTTCAGCACTGCAGGAAAACACATTGACACACATGAGAAATTCTGTCGAACTTTCATTTGTGATTTGTCTGTCCAGATTGATGCAAAAAACTGCAGACAGGCTAAACAAACATGTAAATTTACTCTGACAGTAGGTGGCGCTTTTGGAAGCAGGACGAGATGTGTGTTGTTACCCAGTGTGTAGAGGTGAGTCTTCTTGTCGGTGTAGTATGAGCGGAGGTCAGCGTCAGGCTTCTTAGCATGCTTCTCCTCAAACTCGCCAGTTTTTGGGTTCTTGTGTCTAAAGATGAAGTGCAGTTTGTAATCCTCACCACACTTATCAGGCCCATACATGATGGTGTACGGCGTCTTATCCACAAACTCCTCCTGTGAGGACAGACAGGGAAGAGGGAGGTGAGGACACATTCAATTCTTACACATTAAGTTTTGTGTCCAGCTCATATGCTATCAATAAACTATATAAATAAATACACAGCCATACAGGCATTGTATTGGTCACCCTGATTCTAGATATATCAGAACAGGTCAGCACTAATTAAATATACAGGCGTAAAACGGTCCAAAATGTTTTGTGATTGGATCACTGAACCCATACATGCTGGTAGTCAGAAATGCATGTGACCACATCACATGTAAGGGTGTGCGATAATTATTTTTGCAAAAACAATTCAAAACACCCCTACAGAGAGCACACATTCATTACGTGAAGTCTAGACAAGTGCGCATTTAGAGTGTGTTCTTTCACTGCATGATTCAGTCTAATAAAATGCATTTAGAATAATCACAAAATTCAAGATATGAGGACAGAAAATTTCATATAGTTAATCAATATCACACAAACAGTGCTGTTTTTTTTCCTCCAAAAATTACCATGATTACAAATGTAATATTGATTTTTTACAAGAGTTCAAAAAACAAGAAGTTAATTAATTAAGAGACTTACGTTTTAGACACCATATTGCCATATTGTTTTTGCTCTATTTCGACAATAAAAATAATTCCAAACACAGCCACAGCACTGTTTTTCGTCTCTGAGGAACATGACGGTGTTTCGTTCCTTAATAAATCAGCCGTTTAAATGATTCGGTTCAATCGCAATGACTCACTTTTTAACAGTGACTTGCTGCCACCTACTGGCGGTTTTAATTTCACATTTAAAAAGTTTCTTTTTATCATTTAGATAATTTCATATAACAGTATTCAACTTTTATGATAAATATATCAAAACATTATGCATTTGTAATTGCAGGATAAATGCATTCATGTTCTGCACTAAAAAGTAGTGGGCAAATACATCTAAATGTGTTTCCTCTGCATTGCAAAGATGAATTTTATTGATACCGATTTCATTTGCTTGGTAACAGCCCAGATGTTTTATTCTAATTCACTGATTAAATGTAAGAATTTTTTTTTTTAATTGGAGATAAATGTAGGAATTTGACTTAAAAGATAATGCACACTTTTAGAAAAATGGCTTTATAAAGGTAAAAATGGCCATAAAAGGTAAAAATCTATTTAAACTTATTAGAAAAGATTAATTTCTATCAGTGTGAACTGACCACCACACAGAATATGAAGAATATGAAAAACTTTAGGAGTCAGCTGTCCACGGTAGTCCTTAAGATACCAGCACAATAACACACTAAGCAAAATATCGTCTAATTATCGTTATCGATAAAATACCAGAAAATATTGAGTTGTTATTTTTTGTCAATATCGCACACCCCTAATCACATGTCTAATGGATCAGTCCTAAATGCGCCCTGGACTGCAGAGTAACACTCATTTACTGTGATCATTCTGGGATGTGTAGTACGAATGCACACCAAAACTTCCCAGCATTGTACCACATCACACAGATTACATTTATAACTGGTAACACTTTACAATAAGAAACATGGCCAGAAGTCGCATCTTCACATTTTAGCAAATTGACAGTCTAGGTTAGTTTCCAAATGTAACATTTTTCAGGGCAGGTATAAGCAGAAACTTATCCTATCACCTGCACAATGAATATATAGACCATCTTACCAAGTCAAGATCAGGGGTTTGAGACAACAGTTTAACATAAGCGCCGCCACAGTCAATGCCAGTCTGGAAATTCACCTCATACCTGAGGAAACATGGCACAGCATTAGTATTATTTTTATATTTCAAGGCTTTGACATTGGTGCATTTGGATTATTTGAGTGCATGGTTTCATTATCGTCTTGAGTTGAGCTTTACATTAAACAATGTTATTTTCAGGCAATGTCAATGTACTATAATACTTGAAAACACAAAGCAAATACGTCAAAGTAAGTACTTTGACATGAGATCGCTGGCAATTTCCAACTCACATTTCATAAAATTTTAACTACAATATTGTCTTTATACTCACTTCATCTGGACAGGCCAGAGCAAAATGCATACCAAGAGCAGACATGTATACTCACTGGACGATGAGAGGTTTGGTGTCAAAGGTGAAAGGTCGCAGTAGGAGAGCAGAGATGGCGTGATGCTTAGCTTTAGATTTCAACACCAGCCCTTTATCACCCGGGAGTTTAGTGTCCTTCATCTCCTCAACCTCCCATTTACCTACACACAAAACAACACACCACTACCTCAAGATCACCTCACACACGCTCAGTTCATGTGTCGTCTGCAAACTACTTTTATATTAAATGTCCTCAAGTTTCGAGTTTTTGGGGTAATTCAAACAAAGTTCAAACTATTCAAATAAAATCATCTTTAAAAAGTCAGAAACAACACATAACAGTCTAGAACACTGTTCTGTGATTTTAGGTCTTCTTAATTGTTTTTATACTAAACAAATCATTCAGGTATACACACCTTTTCTGACTACTCAAATTAATAATTAGACATAACAGACTTCAGATGAGCAGAAAAGGAAAGAGCATATGAAACTTACCATCATACTTTGCAATTTCCTCATCGATTTCATCTTTCTTGGCCTGGGATAAAACCCATCTAGACAGAAAACAAAAAAAAACATTCAACAACATAGAAAAATACTTGACAAAGAAAGGCCCTTTTGCTCATATTTATGACAAATATCTTCAAATGATACACACTACTGTTCAAAAGTTTGATTTCTGAAGGATCATGTGACACTGAAGACTGAAGTAATGATGCTGAAAATTCAGCTTTAATCACAGGAATAAATTACATTTTAAAATATATTCAAACAATTTTTTTTTTATTGTAATACATTTTCACAATGCCACTGTTTTTACTGTATTTTTTTTTAAGAGTATGAGAGACTCAAAAACACCTTTAAAAATTGAACAGACATCATTGTATTTGCGACAGACATTTTCAATATATGCTCTCTCTGTTGTGAGGATAACAGACATCTTACCCATGAAGTGTTTCTTTATCAAATGACTCGGCAAAGTAGTGCTCTCCCATCGGCTCTGGAGCTTTATATGTCACCTTCAATAAAGACGTTTGGGGAAAATGTTAACCTAGTTGCACCTGCATAATACCGTTTTATATTTAACAACATTTAGACTTATGTTACAGTGAAGAAAGAGAGTTATATGGGTTTGGAATGATATGAGAGAGAGTAAATCTGGACGGAATTTAGTTTTTATGTGAACTGGCCCTTTAAGTGACATGATTAATCATTGGCAGATCAAATACCTCAAACAAACACAGACCACCACTGCTCTGGCTAAATCTCAATGATAACTTCCCAACAAGCATCAAAGTCTCATTGTTCTCGAGAAATGTAAGTCAAGGGTCACTGATGTGGAGGCTATTTTCCTGGAGTGCTATCTAGGTAAACCACATTTCTCAGTCAGCCGCAGTCTGAGCAGGTAACGCTCTTACCGTGGGTACTGGCGGGGAAGTGGGGGCTTGCTGTTCCTCTTCCTCAACATCTTCCTCTTGCATGTCATCGATGGCGACCATCTTACCAAGTCAAGATCAGGGGTTTGAGACAACAGTTTAACATAAGCGCCGCCACAGTCAATGCCAGTCTGGAAATTCACCTCATACCTGAGGAAACATGGCACAGCATTAGTATTATTTTTATATTTCAAGGCTTTGACATTGGTGCATTTGGATTATTTGAGTGCATGGTTTCATTATCGTCTTGAGTTGAGCTTTACATTAAACAATGTTATTTTCAGGCAATGTCAATGTACTATAATACTTGAAAACACAAAGCAAATACGTCAAAGTAAGTACTTTGACATGAGATCGCTGGCAATTTCCAACTCACATTTCATAAAATTTTAACTACAATATTGTCTTTATACTCACTTCATCTGGACAGGCCAGAGCAAAATGCATACCAAGAGCAGACATGTATACTCACTGGACGATGAGAGGTTTGGTGTCAAAGGTGAAAGGTCGCAGTAGGAGAGCAGAGATGGCGTGATGCTTAGCTTTAGATTTCAACACCAGCCCTTTATCACCCGGGAGTTTAGTGTCCTTCATCTCCTCAACCTCCCATTTACCTACACACAAAACAACACACCACTACCTCAAGATCACCTCACACACGCTCAGTTCATGTGTCGTCTGCAAACTACTTTTATATTAAATGTCCTCAAGTTTCGAGTTTTTGGGGTAATTCAAACAAAGTTCAAACTATTCAAATAAAATCATCTTTAAAAAGTCAGAAACAACACATAACAGTCTAGAACACTGTTCTGTGATTTTAGGTCTTCTTAATTGTTTTTATACTAAACAAATCATTCAGGTATACACACCTTTTCTGACTACTCAAATTAATAATTAGACATAACAGACTTCAGATGAGCAGAAAAGGAAAGAGCATATGAAACTTACCATCATACTTTGCAATTTCCTCATCGATTTCATCTTTCTTGGCCTGGGATAAAACCCATCTAGACAGAAAACAAAAAAAAACATTCAACAACATAGAAAAATACTTGACAAAGAAAGGCCCTTTTGCTCATATTTATGACAAATATCTTCAAATGATACACACTACTGTTCAAAAGTTTGATTTCTGAAGGATCATGTGACACTGAAGACTGAAGTAATGATGCTGAAAATTCAGCTTTAATCACAGGAATAAATTACATTTTAAAATATATTCAAACAATTTTTTTTTTATTGTAATACATTTTCACAATGCCACTGTTTTTACTGTATTTTTTTTTAAGAGTATGAGAGACTCAAAAACACCTTTAAAAATTGAACAGACATCATTGTATTTGCGACAGACATTTTCAATATATGCTCTCTCTGTTGTGAGGATAACAGACATCTTACCCATGAAGTGTTTCTTTATCAAATGACTCGGCAAAGTAGTGCTCTCCCATCGGCTCTGGAGCTTTATATGTCACCTTCAATAAAGACGTTTGGGGAAAATGTTAACCTAGTTGCACCTGCATAATACCGTTTTATATTTAACAACATTTAGACTTATGTTACAGTGAAGAAAGAGAGTTATATGGGTTTGGAATGATATGAGAGAGAGTAAATCTGGACGGAATTTAGTTTTTATGTGAACTGGCCCTTTAAGTGACATGATTAATCATTGGCAGATCAAATACCTCAAACAAACACAGACCACCACTGCTCTGGCTAAATCTCAATGATAACTTCCCAACAAGCATCAAAGTCTCATTGTTCTCGAGAAATGTAAGTCAAGGGTCACTGATGTGGAGGCTATTTTCCTGGAGTGCTATCTAGGTAAACCACATTTCTCAGTCAGCCGCAGTCTGAGCAGGTAACGCTCTTACCGTGGGTACTGGCGGGGAAGTGGGGGCTTGCTGTTCCTCTTCCTCAACATCTTCCTCTTGCATGTCATCGATGGCATCTTCCACGTCCATCTCCATGTCATCGGCCTCCTCCTGTGCCCTCACATGACCCATGAGGCCCAGACACAGACTCAGAGAGAGCAGCGCCACACATAACCGCATCTTCAGCTCCATAGTCTACAGACACAAGCGGGGATGAATTAGACATGGGTCAGGACTTAGGACAGTACGCAAGTTGTCTAGCAACTCTGATTAGTTGGTTTATGATGTTGGCTGTGAGTTTTCTTTAAGGGATAGTTCACGCAAAAATGAAAACTCTGTCATCATTTACTCACACTCAACAGTTGAAGGTCCCGCTGACTTTCATAGTATGGGCATACACTGTGGAAGTCAATGGGTTTGTCAACTGTTTGGTTATCCACATTCTTCAAAATATCTTCTTCTGTGTTCAACAGAAGAAAGAAACTCACACGGATTTGGAACGACGGGAGGGTGAGTAAATGTTGACAATTGTCATTTTTGGGTAAATTATGCCTTTAAAACATGAAGGTTTCTTTAAGATCGATAGTTTTTGAGACAATATATCAACTAGTAGAAGTCTGAAAATGTGTAGTTTTACACATCCTCAAACAAAAACAATTTTGGAAAACCATCCAATATTTTCATCAAGACCTACTTAAACTGAAAACGTTCTCTCAGCTCTTCCAGTGTAACATCTCAGAATGATCATGCTGGTGTAACATCTACACTAGACACTGTCACTACTATTACAGATTGAACAAATGAAACAGTTCATCGCATGTTTATCTGTGTGTGTTAGGGGTCAATGACTGGACGTTGTCCTTAAAGGCTGATTTATACTTCTGCGTCGGACCTACACCGTTTACGCCATAGGCTATGCATCAGTTTTCATTTATACTTCTGCGTCGTTGTCCACGTCGACGTGCAGTACACATGCAAACCACTAGTCTGCAGTGTCCACGGGCATGTTGCTGGAGTAACCCGCAGTACCACGGCAAAAGTCGGAGAAGCATTATAGCCGTGAAGGCAGCAAATAAATATCAAACCATTATTTAAAACTACAAAAAGGAGACAATGGAACAGGAGAAGATGG
>NW_015623069.1:192695-193746 GCF_001515625.1 Sinocyclocheilus rhinocerous | reverse complement strand
AGAAGATGGCATTCTTTCAATCTCCACAAGGACTTGTACCACGGCAGATCAACATTGTTTGTTGCAGACAGCTACTGCTGTATAATGCTATGTAGTATAATAAATGATAAGACACTTGTTCTTTGCTTTGTTTTATTTTATATAGGAAGGTGTAACATTAAAATATATTAAAGTGCACATAAACACACAAAAAACTCAAGTACATACGGAGGGAGGGGTTCTAGCAGACCAATCACAGCGCTTGCGGTCTGCGTAGAATTGATGCGCTGTTAGATTTTTGGAGAAGTGCACGTCAGGCTACGGGCGTAGGGTGTGCGTCTATGCGTAGGCTCCGGCGTAGGTTCGACGCAGAAGTATAAATTGGGCTTAAGGCTCAGACAAACCAAACCGACATCAAAGAACTAGCAGCAATGAAAGGTAGGGCTGGGTTCTGACACAAATTTCACGATTCGATTCTCATTCACAAACTTGCAATTCGATTCGATTACCAATTCGATTCAATATCGATTATTTTGAATATATATCAGGTACAGTACATGCCAAATTTTCTCAAGGAAAACAAATCTCTCAACTAATGCTGCAAAATATACATGAGAGTCATTTGGCACTACATTAATATCATATTGAAGCTTAAAATTGACTGATTTGTTAAAATTACACTTAATGAAGTTTTTAAAATAATAAAGTTACAATTACATAATATTTCTACTTCAATTCATTTTTTTGAAATATAAACATAATGGTGGCTGTCATAAAAACTTGATGGATTTATTCAAACATAAATTAAACATTGAAGAACAGTAAAAATTGTTATATGGTGCATATATTTAACAAAATGCCCCACTCTACAGTTTATTTTTCTATCTGACTAATGAGTTTATGGTCACCAAATACGTTTTTTCTGAGATAAATGTGACGTTACGTGACATTGTTTACAAGCCGTTATATTGACGTCTTTGCGCGGCTGAAACACTGATTGAGTGACTGATTTAGTCATGTTTATTTTGTGCTGAAACTGGTATTAATGTGGAGGAGATGATCAGTTCACGTG
>NW_015623069.1:190465-192283 GCF_001515625.1 Sinocyclocheilus rhinocerous | reverse complement strand
ATTAAACAGCGCCAAAACGGCATTAATTGTTTGAATACTGTAATACAATGGACAGAATTTGAAATCTGAGACTTTGTTTCATATGAAAAGTACCAAAGCACAATGCTTACTGCGATTTATTGGATGGGAAGTGCCCTTCAATGTTCTGTCCATTAACTGAAAACAGGCTAGACTAATCGATTCTTGGGATTTAAGAATCGATATCGTTCCGTAAAAATGAGAATCGATTAATATAGAGATATCGGTATTTTTTACCCAGCACTAATGAAAGGAAATGCACCGTCGTCTCACATTGTCTGTGTCTGGGCCACAAAGTTGAGCTTGAACAATACAAAGACCAACTGTGCCTGTATGAGAAGAAAACAACTCTCCATACCAGCAGGTGTCTAAGCTGATTTGCTGAGCTAAGCAGCAAATCAGAGTGATCAGTCCGACGGCTTCGCCAACAATTCAACATAGTCAATTGTGTGAATAGAAACTTAATTAAAATATTTAAAAGTTGGTTACACTTCATTTTAGAGTATGTGTACTTACAGTGTTACCCATGAAAATACTTGTAATATAAAGTTTAGGGGTAGGTTCAGGGTTAGTACTTAGTTATTGTAATTGCTATAAAAAGTACACTGCTGTTCAAATGTTTGGGATAATGTTCAATAATGTAAAAAAAAAAAATTATCTCTCATGTCTCTCATGCTCATGAAGGCTGCATTTGTTTGATCAAAAATACAGAACAAAACAGTAATATTGTAAAATATTATTACAATTTAAATAATTGTGCTCTGTCTGAATATACTGTGATGCACTACTCCAGTCTTCAGTGTCACATGACCCTTCAGAAATCATTCTAATATGCTCAGGGCTCGCAAAATCGCTAGCCGACGTCCCGGGGCTATTGTGTTTTCCAGTCGGGCTACCAAAATGTATCACCACTCTGCCCGACGGGCTATCTTAAATGCAGATCTCCCGCAGGTCCTTAAAAACTGATAAAGTGAGTTGTATCAAACTTAAGGCCATAAAAAGTTTTAAATATGTTAAATGGTATAAGAAATGTCTTAATTATAATTTCAAGAGGTCTTATAGTTGGGGACGGAAAGACAAGAGTTGCAATATGGCTGGATTAAACTTCAAAAGGCAATGATGTCATTGAATAAATATGAGCACTGCAGGGGTCAAGTCAAAAGGAGCTGCTTTGTGTACATCCGTTACCGGGGAAACCGCAATATTTCAGCGCTCCTAAAGCACCACCTCGTGGCAAAGAATGAATTTGCATTTCCAATAAGCCTTTCATGCTGTTTATGGTCAGATCAATGCAAATATCAACTCATGTTTTTACGCAGCAAACACAGAGTTGTAAATGAGAAAGAAGTTAATGTGCCTTCTAAAAATCTAAACAATTAAGACAGTAATATTTATACATTTTAAATTGACAATTTATATGCTTGATTTATCCCTTTTCATAAAAATGGTCTAAAGGCTGAAATGCTGTTGTATAAGATTTTAGTTTTTGTGAAAACCTGTATCTGAACTGTAAATCATGTAATTTTATGGCTCAATACTGTATGTTACCATAGACATTGTCCAACCCCACTCATACTGTGTTCATTTTACTTGTGCAGCTCTTAAAATGGGCTCTAATAAATCGCTTAAATTTATTTTAAAATATTCTGCAGATACCCTGTAAATAGTGCAATAAAATCCCTTCCTTCATATTTGTTGATATTTGTGTATTGAAAATATTTTTGATTGACATTTAAACTCCTATCTGATTTTCTATATTAAAAAAAAAAAAAGGTATTTTTTTATTTGGGCTAGTTAAAT
>NW_015623069.1:188182-189935 GCF_001515625.1 Sinocyclocheilus rhinocerous | reverse complement strand
AATGACAGGCTTTCTGTTGTAACATCGCGCAAGGTAAATAAGGGTGACATCTAGTGGAGAAGACTAATGATAAGATTCACGATAATCAGATCTTATTTTAAATGTGTTGAAATAAATCCTGGAAAAGATCGATTCGCGGCTTTTGAGAATCGATATCGAATTGACGTCATTTTAAAAAACGATTAATCGAAAAATCTATTTTTTTTTTGCCCAGCCCTACCCTTCATGACATAGACGAGGAGTGAGTGGAACTCCTTATATGGGCATTTCTCCCGGAAGAGCGCCCGCATCGACCAGAGTGAGAGCGAGATCGCGCCCATCAACACGCTGCGCAGCACGGGTCTTGCTCGGGAAGAATGTCTCCAAAGAAGTGTGTTTTTGGTTGTAAGGGAAAGATAACTTTGTTGAGCTTCCTAAAGAACCCAGTGTTATGTAAACAGTGGATACAGTTTGTTTTTCCGGAGCAGCAACGGAGTTTCACAAGTGTGTTTGTTGAGGAATGTTTTATAAACAAGGCCCAGTTCGACGCTGGATTTGCACATCGTTTGATACTGAAAGATGGAGCGGTCGAGCTATAAAAGATCCCGGTCATGATTCAGAACTGCAGACGGTAAGTGAAACGGCATCAAATGTCTGTTTTGTTGGCATTCGGCACCCAAGTGCTCGTCAGTCTTTAGCTCCACCCGCTTTTTCCGGAGAGAATCGTAAAGCTGTATCTTTCTTTTATAAATATGATCAAACTAAAGACTTTTTAGAGATATGAAGGATGCAGTACGACTCTATAGGTACTCAAGATTAACATGAGATTGGGTGAAACTGTGTGTGCTATGCCCCCTTTAAAAGTTTTACTATCACTTTTTATCAATTTAACACATCCTTGCTGAATAAAACTATTAATTAACCCCAAACTTTTGAACGGTAGAGTATATTGTTACAAAAGATTTCTACTTTAAATAAATGCAGTTTTTTAAACTTTTTATAATAATAAAAAAAAAAAAGTATCACAGGTTCCAAAAAATTAAGCAGCACAACTGTTTCCACACTGATAATAAATCAGCATTTTAGAATGATTTCTAAAGGATCACATGACACTGAAGCTTGCAGTAATGATGCTGAAAATTCAGCTTTGCATCACAGGAATAAAGTATATTTATTATATTTAAAGTATTTTAAAGTATATTAAAATAGAAAACTTATTTTATATTGCAATGATATTTCACAATATTACTGTTTGTTTTTTTTTTTAAAGTATTTTTGCAGCCTTAATGAGCATAAGAGACTCTTTAAAAATCATTAAAACATTTTACTGATCCCAAACCTTTGTACAGCAATGTACGTACATGTGGAACAGAACTGTAAAATAAAGTGCTACCAAAAAATCTACATAAAAACTGCCCTATGCACAATTTAAATGTTTGCATAAAACTATTTTATTTGAGTGTTGATTATATCTAAATTAATACCTAGCAAGTTTGTTAATTAGAATCTTTGGGTGCGTTCACACTTGTCATGTTTGGTTCGATTAAAACGAACCCTGGTGCAATTGCTCTGTTAGTGCGGTTTGTTTGAGTAAGTGTGAACGCTGCCATCTGAACCCTGGTGAGCACCAAACAAGCGGACCGAGACCGCTGAAAAGATGGGTCTCGGTCCGCTTCCAAACGAACTCTGGTGCAGTTCGAATGATATATGAACGCAACACAGACCAAATACTTCTAAACAAACCAAAAACAGGAAGTAATGACAAGATGCGACG
>NW_015623069.1:186875-187210 GCF_001515625.1 Sinocyclocheilus rhinocerous | reverse complement strand
TCATGGCGGAGTGGAATATGACGTGAACTCCACTTCGCAGGGCACTTACGGTCAAATAAGACAACGCTTGAATGCTGCTGCCTGAACAAGTCCTTACTGAAGTGAAAGTGTTGACTGGTGTCACTATCTCGCAAACGCGCTGGCGGATCTCCACCAAATTCGGGGGAACCCTTCAGCTTGAGGAGTCCTCTCGAACTCCACCCGGAACCCCAGGGGCAATCGATGCGGGGGTGGTCTCATTCGAAAGAGCTGAAGGGATCCCCCGAATTTGGTGCAGATTCGCCGCGCCGTTACGGAGATATGGCCGTTCAAAGTTTCAATGGTTTTCCATAGAC
>NW_015623069.1:178263-179481 GCF_001515625.1 Sinocyclocheilus rhinocerous | reverse complement strand
GGGTGCGTTCACACTTGTCATGTTTGGTTCGATTAAAACGAACCCTGGTGCAATTGCTCTGTTAGTGCGGTTTGTTTGAGTAAGTGTGAACGCTGCCATCTGAACCCTGGTGAGCACCAAACAAGCGGACCGAGACCGCTGAAAAGATGGGTCTCGGTCCGCTTCCAAACGAACTCTGGTGCAGTTCGAATGATATATGAACGCAACACAGACCAAATACTTCTAAACCAAACAAAAACAGGAAGTAATGACAAGATGCGACGCTATGTAACCAAAACAAAATGAGCAGAGGGCAAATGTGGAGCAACGATGAGGTAGTGCCTTTTATGAGCTCCTTGTGAGTTTGCAGGTGGTGAAAATAAAATATGTACACGCAACAATGAGCGCGCTTAGTCCAGTAGACGGCATTAGGTGTGTTTGACTTAAAGCAGAGCTGAGCAGACCGATCGGTTAATGAGTGCTTTGATATCATACACCTGCAGCGCCGCTTTAAGTCTAACGCACCTTTTGTTTCGGGTATTCGGTGAGTTCCGTCACAATATATACTACAGCCCGACCGATATGGGTTTTTTGGGCCCGATACCGATATTAGGGAGTAAAAAAAGGCCGATATCGATATATCTGCCGATATTCTTTGTGTATATTATAGCACAGTACCAGTCAAAAGTTTGGACACTTTCCCATTCGTGTGTCCACACATTTGACTGGTACTATATATAGAATACAGTATATACATAAACAGAATATATATACATAAACACATTTTTTGCAATGATCACTCAAATGTGGTGATCAAACACTTATAATGATGTGACAGAGATACGTAATGGAGGCAGGGCATTTATTAACAATTTAACAATAAACTTTATTATCCAAAATGAGTCTGACATCAGTGCACTGAACAGTAAAGTTGAAGTTTATTCAACTTTAATTCAATTCAATTCCATTCAACTTTATTCCGTTGAAGTTTTTCACTTCGGAACATTCATTCACGGATTTGCGCTACTGTCTTCACACACAGACGAAACTTACTAGAGAAGTGTGAAGTGTGACATAATATACCTCTGTAAAGAAATACAATATAAATTCACGTCTCGCGCACTTTAATGCCCTTTGAATGTAACGTGTACGTTCCCTTGGAACTGGAATCATGGCGAAATTTCATGTGAAGTCTTCGCAGGGCACTTACGGTCGAATAAGACAACGCTTGAATGCTGC
>NW_015623069.1:161372-176645 GCF_001515625.1 Sinocyclocheilus rhinocerous | reverse complement strand
GATTCGCCGCGCCGTTACGGAGATATGGCCGTTCAAAGTTTCAGTGGTTTTCCATAGACTAAGCTTCAAAAGCATTTCATCCAGGTCGCCAGTAGCAAACAATAGAGCACGCTCTGCTGAACAAACTAAGTAATTACACCATTTCAAGCATTTTATCTGCGTTATATGTTCTGTAAAAAAAAATTTCATATCGGCGGCATATTCGCCGATACCGATATATCGGCAACAGGCTCATATCGGCCGATAATATCGGCAAAACGATTATCGGTCGGGCTCTAATATATACGCCCTTCAAGTCGACCAATCAGGTCGTGAACGTATCACTATGCCTTTAGGTTCGGTGTCTTTAGGTTTGCTGTCAAAAATGGCAATGTGAACGCTAAGCGGACCAGGACCAAATGTATCATTTTCCTTTTTGGTCCGGACCAAATTAACCAAATGAACCGAACTTCAAGTGTGAACACACCCTTTATTAGGCCTATTACAGTAAGGTACCAACTGACAGGGCTCTTGTATAGTTCACAGAAAAACCAACACATTTGATCTGATGTATTTTCAAATATATTAAATCAAGATCAAGAATAAAAAGGAATGGAATCGTGAAATCTAGGCTATAAGAACTCCCAGCCCTGCGTCATCTCACATCTCTCATCATAAACAAAGGGCAGATGTACGTGCGACGTAAGTGTAAGAGATTTATTCATCATACAGTGTAGATGGCTTCACTGATTATAACGGGAGTGTTTTTCAAAGTGCATATACTCGCACTAGACTGAGGTCAGTTATGATGCTCTTTGATAATGTAAATGTTCTTTGCTCGTTTTCTGCATCTGCTGTTTGAATAACTGAGGAAATGTAAGCATTATAATTAGTAAGTTATACTGTTTCTATTAAACTGTTTTCATGTTAAATACAATTTCAGTCATATTAAAAACATTAGGCTGATTTTAGCCTAACGCTGGAGTTGGTGCACTTTCCGGCAATAAATCAGCACGATAATATCGTGTATCGGTGATCTCACAGGCTGACGATAGAACGATATGACAACTGAGCATATCGCCCAACACTAGTGCGCAGCGCTGGCAGACGGGTGCAGAGGCTGATGTAAACAGTGGCCTGTAGCTGCAGACGGCAGTGGACATGTTGCCATCTCAGGGTCCCCATGACTCCGGTCGCTCAGCGATGGCAGAAAGGCAGAGTTCTGCAGCATCAGCCCCTTTTCTTTAATAAGATTTACCCCAATGAGATTACACACACACACACACACACACACACACCTATATCAACATGTGCAAACACGCACTCCTCTAAAAAAAAACAGCAATTTACCATCAAACCTGTTTTGTGGTGGATAAAACCAAGCATTTGCCCTCTATATTCACCAGAAGCATAATTTCAACTTAAGTATCATTTGGAGTGAGTTAACAGAAGCAAATATAAATACTCAATTGACCACCTCAATTTCACTCCATTACAAGACCCACAAGCCCTTGCTTGCTTTCTTCAGCGTAAGCGTGTGATTACTGTCATTCGCTTCAAGAGCGGAGCTTTACAGCGCTGTCAGATCATTCCTCAGAGGTATCAATAAACACTGCAAAAAACCTTAAATGGGCAACACAGTCATGTTTGAACACACGCAGACGGTGTACCCCACAGACTGTTGTGCTAATGAGCTTAACACACTCAGGATTAGTGCGACTGAAGCAGCGGTGCCAACAGCGTCTGATAACAACACATCACCACGGCAGCTAAAACAAAACAAAACCACTTTCACTGGAGTACACACAAACTACAAGACATGACCAACCTCACAAACAAACCACAAACTTGGGCTGCACACGGTTTGAGGATAATAATGGAATTGTGATTTTTGTGATTAAAAAAAAAAACTAATTCCCTTACGAAAATTAACTATGGTTTTACTACAAATAAAACCAAAAAACCATGGTTACTATACTTAAACCATTGTAACCATAGTAGTATTGTTGGTACATTGAGTCGTAAGACTGCACAATAGTAGTATATTCCTGTCACAGTTTCTTCACGTTAAACCAAACCTTTATTTTGACGGGTTGCCGTGAAGAACTTGCAGCTGCTGTGCATGTGATATTTTGCAGCTGCTGTGTATGTGATATAATGGTAGTTTTCTCAAATTAAATGGTAAAATGCTAATGAAGTGACTCTCAGAGCAGCTGGAGATGATATTCGTGTGTTCATGTCGCCATATAGGCTAGTGAGACGGCAGAAGCTGAAAACACATCTCTGCGTCAACCGCCATTCATTCATTGCGGAAGTTAAGGCGCCTTATGCGTGATGTCAAATGCTTCCGCAGATCTGTAGTAATACTATAGCATTTTACTGAGCATTGCAAATCAAGCATACTGCTTTATTCTTGGTTCTTGTCAACAGTATCTCCGCCATGATAAGCACTGGATGAATGACAGGCTTTCCGTTGTAACATCACACAAGGTAAATAAGAGGGTGACATCTAGTGGAGAAGACTAATGATAAGATTCATGTTAAACAGATTTTGTGTTAAATGTTTGCTGAAATCAATACCGGAAAAGATTGATTCGCGGCTTTTGAGAATTGATATCGAATCAACGTCATTTAAAAATCACGATTAATCGAAAATCTTTTTTTTTTGCCCAGCCCTAAATCAGACCATATAGGCATCTCATACCCACCTGAACCAGGGTGGTTAAAAAAAACCTAACTTTTACTTTCCACTGCAATATTTACCAATTTGTTACCATCTAAATTAATATGTCCAATAATTCTACATTAACAAACAGTTAACCACTGACAATAGATAAAAAAAAAAACTGTTGCTCATATATGAACATAAAATAAATTTCACAAATACTGAAGTTTAGATAAATATGACCAAGACAAGATTAATTACAGCATAAGCATTCAGTAAATGTGGTTAGATTAGATTTATTTGTCTACGGTCAAGAAGACATTTAAAGGTGAAGAGGACATCTCATCCCTGAGGGCATAGTACCCCATCTAATAGTGTTATATCAGACATCTGCCACCCTGCTCTTGAGATATCTGCCATTAATCACCCAGATCAACCACTACTGAGCAGTTCTAAACTAAAAACACAAACAAATCAACTTAGTACTGCACTGAGATCAGAGTCAGACCAACTCAAGCTAAGATTGAGATTACAGAAAAAAATATAAGAGCGTGTGTTATCAAATCTCACTGAACTGAGAGAGAAATTCACTCGAGGCTGATCTTTAGGAGCAGGACACTAGAGTTGAGGATCCCTGAGGCTACACAGTGTGGAACATGTTTGTGTGTGTGTGTGTGTGTGTGTGTTTGTATTGTAGTGGGGTTGGGGGTCACAGGATACACTCCTGACCCATCTGTTGCTCAGTGAACTAATGATCATCTGTGGGGGTAGAGCGATTACAGACAACACACACAACGCCAGCACTCCATCATCAGCACTATTAAAGCTAATCAGCATCTGAGCTAAACCAACGCAAGACATCAGCAAAATTAAACAGAGCATTTAGCAGAGACCCACCGACTCATGCAACACTTCCTAAAGATTGCTGAAGATCACTGCTTGATTAAAAAAATATTTAAAAAATAAAAAGTAAAAAAAAATACAAATCAGGGGAACAGTAGGATCATTTGTGCAGTTGTGAAAAGAAAAAACAGGTTAATCAATACTAATAGTAAAACTCACCGTTTCCCCTTCTTGAAAGACTGAAACACTGTTTTAGCAACAGCGTGCTTTCAGACCAACATGTTATTTGAATGGATCAATGTCAAATGCAGTTTTCTTTCTAAAAAGACACTAGAAATAGAAACTACTAGAAATAAAAGCAAACAGCTGATTATTTTTTCTTAATTTGACGTCATTCATTTTCTTTTTTTAATCCTCAATTTTGAAGGTCCCAGATTTTTGGACTGAGACTAACTAAATGGACATTATTTTCACACAACATTTACTCAAAATTCACATTAGTTCTAAGAATAATATTGTGTGTTTGTGAGTGAGTGTGTAAGTGATTTAGAAGCATTACAAACACAAGTGGGAACTAACACTTCTCTTAATCGTCCAAGCAGACAGAGTTATCGGCCAATATCAGCCCATTAATTAGACTGAAAGGCATCTCTACAGAACAGACTGATTATTTCCACGAAGGATCATTAGAAGGGGTCTAGCGGTTCCTGTTTGGACACAGCAGATTCATTAGTTCTGACTCCATCCTGCCCCCTATAAAACAAACAATTGGGACTGAAAGAGGAAGGCATTCAACACTGCAGTGCTAACGGACAGTGAGCTGCTTCAAATCCAGTTTGAGCAGAGATCTGGCTCTGCTGATTAAATACGACTGATCCATTGGAGCCGCCACAGCAGCCGCTGATGAAGCCCACAGACCCATATCAACAGCTCCGATCAGCCAGTCTTCTCTGGTCACTGCAGCGTCCTGTGGTCAGGCAGCTTTGCATAATGACTGACAGACTGTAAAAAAACACTTTCCTACAGAGCTGTGCTATAGTTTCATGGCTCTTTCTTTTCACATGACAAAATATTATGATGTAATAGGTAATAAACTGATTATGCACAATATATAATGAAATATGATTTTGCTAGCAATATAAAGTAAAAGCAACACTGTGAATATCACAATGGTTTCATATGGCTATTAAGATTTCTCAAGATCCTGTCATTAAACTAGTTTCACTATCAGTCCTTTTCCCTCCGACCCGCAAGTATAAGAACCAGAAAAAAAGATAACTTCTGCGGTAAATGCTGCTGTCGGTACGCATAATTAATTTCATTTAACGAGTTAAAACTTTCTAAGTGAATCAATTCAAATCAATCTATCAGCTGAACTCTGAATGATTCGTTTACATCATTAAACCCAAAAAGTTTTTTTTTTGTGTGTTAAAATATTTTCCTTTTGGCATGAAATGAAAATTCACTATTTTCTAGATGTATGTTATAGAAGTCATTGTGACAATTCATCCGTGCACAGTTTTATTCTTTTATTCATTCATGCATGCACCTTGTAATTTTTACTCAAAATGTCATAGCTGGTTCTTGCAAAGAAGGTGTTTCAAGGTGTTAATAAAAAACATATTTAGATAAACAACAACAAAAATGATCCATCACAACATTTCAGAATAACTTGAATAATTATCGTCACAATACCAGCCATGTACAGTCAAGCCAGTTGGCTGTGCTTCATAAACATCTTCAGGCTGATACAAGACTTGATCATCATACTGCAGTGTATTCTGCAATAACAACCGGATGACTGCATGTTATATTTGTACAACTCAAAGCGCTGGTTAAATGATTGTCCAGAGCAGGCGCTCGTTATGTCAGACTTATATGTGATTAAGCCACATGATGGAGGTCCCAGCATGGCCTAACCGGGGGTCTGTTCAATTCAGCACACAATAGTGAATGCATACACTTCCAGAACACATGGTTAAGCCTCTTTACGCTCGAGTGCCACAGATCTGGGCTTGAGACGATGGGGGAAGGTACCACAGACCTTCTACACACAACCTTCCCAGAGTGCACCAGTGAAGTGTGACTCAATGCCTCGGAGCAGGATACAGGCCATAAAAGCGAATAGATAAAACTGCTATATTATTCAAATGACCTAGTTCATAGATATCAACGACAAGGAACTTGAATAACAGTGTTAGGGAAGTGTTAAACTCCTTGACAAGAGTTGCCACCAGGAAAGTGATCTTTTGGGTAAACATAAAGGTCAAAGTTCAGCTCTACATTCAAAGTGCCAGAATCCGAAAACATGTAGTTACATGTTAACTACTCTCTTGCTGAGATGAGCTGCATGATTCTGTTAATATATGAGCAAATACGAAGTCTTATCCCAAGTGTTCTTTGGTTTTAATCGGACCAAACTTCATTTCAGTTTCTAGCCCATGCAAATGTCAGAGTATCTCTCGCGTGACCTCTACCTTTCCTCTTAAAGGGCGGAAATGACGGTTCAGCTGACATGTGCGGCTCTAGTTCAGCCGGTTTGGCTTTTCCGCATGAACTTGTATACCCCACACAGCCATGCCATTCCACAAACCACCATTTATGAACTCAAACTGAAAGCAAAAGATTAGGTTGAGTGATATTTGCTCATTGCGTTCGAGATAAACATCATGCTAAGCGCATATCTACATGCTAACGTATATATTTAATATTAGAAACACCTACGAAATCGTACATCTAACTAACAAATGTATATTTTAAACACAAGTGAATAACGTTCATGAAAAATTAATTAAACCTTACATATGTGTATATAATCATTTTAATGTGCAGAGGTCAGAGCAACTTAAAGTAAATCAGTCGCCGCATGTTTGACTAACTTCATTCATTAATGAATTAATTCGCAAATCTCTCAGCAGCTCAACATTAGATAAGACCACACAAACCGCACTTCAGCTTTCATCTCAATCCGTTGACAAGAAAATCCCACGATCGATAACGTGAAGCAGGTTTCTGTGATAAGTTTTGATTATACGGCTGATTTTATTGACATGACACCTGTATCAGTTAGCTTAGCTCAAGCAGCTAACTGACCAACTACGCACATATTCTCAGTTTAACACTCGAGCTGAACCATATAATCCTGCTCTCTTACAATAACACATCGGCAAAAAATACTGCACATGAACTGAAAGGCACACAGGTGTAGTAAAGCTCATATTTGCAGGTTTAGTGTACTCACCCGTGCTCGCTGATCCAGCACTCCGCCTGCGACTCCAGCGCGTCACGTGTGGCTGTGAACGAAGAATCCAGAAACAGAGGCTCCGCCTTCCACGCGCATCCGATTGGCTACTGTACTCGGCGTAGACACGCCTCTTAGACATTGCGAGATGGTGATTGGGCAGATTTTACGTCTGTCGTGGACTGAGGTCTCCGCCTCCGACCTGCACCTCGTGGACACCGCTGATTGGCCGTCGAGGACAGGGAAAAAGACGCTTATTGGACACATCACAGTGGAAGTGAAAGATGAAGGATACTTGGGAAACAGTCAAATAGCTTTTTATGTAGCAACAATTTGTCCACATGGCAAATTTATTTTCGATTTTATAGCAGTACAAATTTTGAACAAACATTTGACGAAAATTGTTGTCATGCAGGCTTCCGTTTAAATGTTTGAAAATAATAGAATTAGATTTGTAGAATAATACTGTCTTGGTGGTGTCTAATACCAAGCTACCTTAGGTTTAGTACAAAATCACCATAAAAACAAACATAACGGCACATTTGGTTAAATTTAGAAGCATTATGAACTGTGACACAACGTAATGTTGTAGTAGGCTACACATATATAACGTATAATAACAGACATTATCCTAGCATTAACTTCAAAGGCAAACAATGTTTTCTTCGTTGTTAAAGCGACGGTTCACCCAAAAATGAAAATTCAGAAGAACATTGGTAATCAAACAGTTTTGGTGTCATACAGTGAGTAAATGATGTAGAAACTTCATCCCTTTAAGGGTCCTTGTGTGGCAGCACACACCATATATTTCCATCTGTTCTCCTTCAAGCTGATTTGCCCATTTAATTTAAATGTAAGTTTCACATCCTTTATTGTGTGAATTTGTGACTAGACTTCACAGACTTTATTGCTGGTTATAGTCATGCCAGTGAAACTAAATTCCAGGATTTCGTGATTAGGGCACACCCTAAAAGTCTCTGATCTTGTTTGTTTTTCAGATGGGCATCATCTCATTTACATTAGCTGACAAGGACTGGTTAACTCGTTAACCTTCTTACTATAAAACTGGCTTATAAAGACACCCCCAAGGGGTCTTCTTGACCTCATAAATAATGCTGAAGATTGATGTATTTATTCACTGGATAGAACTGAATATTATAAAAACATGGCAAATATTGTCATCAGAAATTGGGTGGGTAAAGTCAAAGGCACTTGTTATAAATATATATATTTGTGACCCTGGACCACAAAACCAGTCATAAGGGTACATTTTTCGAAATTGAGATTTATACATAATCTGAAAGCTGAATAAATAAGCTTTCTATTGATGTATGGTTTGTTATGATAGGACAATATTTGGCCGACATACAACTATGTGAAAATCTGGAATCTGGGGTGCAAAAAAAATCAAAATATTGAGAAAATCGCCTTTAAAGTTGTCCAAATGAAGTTCTTAGCAATGCATATTACTAATCAAAAATTAGGTTTTGATATATTTACTGTAGGACATTTACAAAATATCTTCATGAAACATGATCTTTACTTAATATCCTAATGTTTTATGGCATAAAAGAAAGATCAATAATTTTGACCCATACAATGTATTTTTAATGTTTTATGGCATAAAAGAAAAATCAATAATTTTGACCCATACAATGTATTTTTGGCTATTGCTACAAATATACCCCAGCGACTTAAGACTGCTTTTGTGCTCCAGGGTCACATATATTCTTAGAAATACAAAGCTGCCAGAAAAGTGGAACATAGTAGAATTATATATCTTTTGATTTTTGGATTTATAATCATGCTCACAACTTTGAAGATAGTATAAAAACAATACTTTGCAACCACGTCTTCATAACAATATATAAACAAGTCAAGTTTGGACTTTGTCTTTATTCAAACTGTTTGACAGGAGCATTACATTTTCATTTGAGTTCATTTGGGCTAATCAAGAGAAAACAATGAAGGGATAGTGAAAGTTGATGGCGCTGTATTTCTCCTCGACCTGTGCGGGGGAAGTGACTCTCCTCTAAACCAACATCAGCGTTGTTGTAGGCCAGATGGTGTTATCTTACTGCACAACCCTTCTCTTTTTCTTTCTTTGAAGATTACTTGGCTCTAGCTCAAGATCTTGTCAAATGTGCTGATCGCTCAGTTTAGCTATAACCATCAGTGTTGTATTATGATACAAGGCATGAAAAAAATATTAGAACCCTTGACAAATTTGTGTAGCGTATGATAAATATGAATTATTTCTATCATCAGAGAGCAAACCGAGCATCTAAATACTAAATACATAGCTATACAGATTTCAAGCCACAGTTGTACATGTCTCTGGCAGGTTTTTGGTCTATGATCTGATTCTGTTTACTCTACTGGCTCTATTGTAAAATGCGGCCACATCAGCACGCTACTGTGTCACGTTAAGGCAGGAAGAGGAAAAACAACATAGCAAGAAATAATGTGTGTTACTGGAAAGCAAAAAATTATCATAAAAAATGTAAAAAAAAAAATTCAGAAGGTGAATTTCCCTTCCTTGTTTATCGTGATTGATTTCATTTTAATTATATCAAGAAAAGTCCAGCGATTTCAGTTTTTAGAAGAAAGAGTTTTGCAGCATACTCTAGTTACAATAAACGTTACTCTTTCATTATAACGCATCTTTTGGACTGACTTTGGAAACACACGCTAGGCCTGTGCACGAACCAACACATATCTAGCACGGCCGTATGCCTGTGTGTACTCTTAATGTATCATAATAAATACAATAAATACACACCATTTGGAGTAGCCTAAACAGAATCATTTGTCAACTAATTAACAACACAAATTCAACTTTGAAAATCGAATCTCGAGTAGGAAATTAAGAAGAGTCTTCCGTTCCAAAAGCAGCATTTGTTGAATGTCAAAGTGCATCGTGAAACGGGCGAGAGACCGCTCAGGAAGCCCTTGACAACAGACCAGTGTAATTACAGAAACTCAACCATGGGCATATATACATATAAATACAGTTTACAAAATACAGCATCATCAGTCGTCTGCCAGCTACTGGGCAGATCTGACAGCTCCAGCTGTATGTCTTTGAGGGAGCGCTGGCCTGGCGTTCTCTACCCTGCTAGAACAGCTCTTAGCCAGCAGTTGGCGCTAAAGAAACTCGTGTGAAGAGCTCATGTGGAGGTGCTGAGCAAACTCCATCCTGCACCAGAGACCCGGTGAAGTCACGAGGTGTTGTTGAACACCAGTCACTCGGCTTTCTTGATAAAAATCTGTCGAGAGAAAAGGCGGAACCGACAAGAAGGTTCTCAACTGTAATGATCTGTTTGCAAATTACATGACAAAAACTATTCTATACAGTACTGTGCAATTTCTATCTTTTGCTGTAGTGTGTCAGCATTTCCAAACATTAATTATGCCATTAACTGTAATAATCCAGGGAGATTTTTGTATGCACAAGGAGTCTGACGAGATCTCACAGTCATCCAGTCTGTCTGGAATGACATGAAGAATCAGAAAAAAACAGAGACACTGAATCCAGAAGAACTGTGGCCAACGTCTCCAAGACACCTGAAGAAACCTTACTGCAAAGCTACAGTACTGTGAAAAGTTTTAGGTTTTAGGTGAGGATGTTTTCAAAAACTATGTTATAAATAGATTTTATTTATCAATTAACTTCTATTAACTAAATCAAATCAACATTTGGTGTGACCACCCTTTGCATTTAAAACCGCTTTTTTCCCTAGGTACACTTGCACATAGTTCTTCAGGTAGCTTCGCATGAAAGTTTCTTCAAGTGTTTTAGAAGTAGACAGATAGAAATAACTGGCTTAAAACTTTTTTTTTTTTTGGTGAAGACTTTTGGACAGTAATGTATATGCACACAGTATATATATATTACAGTTTCCACAAAAAATATAAAGCAGCACAACTGTTTTCAACATTGACAAGAAAAGTTTCTTAAGCAGCAAATCCGCATATTAGAATGATTTCTGAGGGATCATGTGGTAATGTATTCCAGAATCCAGTATTCAGACGGACCATGGAATAAATTAAATTAAAATATAAATTAAAATACAGTTTCGTGTATATTTGTTTACTTTTTTTTAGAAAATATTTTTTTTACAAAATTATCTGGTAAAATAAGCAACAAAATAATTATATTTTATATATATAGGCATATATGTGACCCTGGACCACAAAACCAGTCTTAAGTCGCTGGGGTATATTTGTAGCAATAGCCAAAAATACATTGTATGGGTCAAAAATTGAGGCAAGTGAGGCCTGCAGTTCTTTAGATGTTGTTCTGGGTTCTTTTATGACCTCCTGGATGAGTCGTCGTTGCGCTCTTGGAGTAATTTTGGTAGGCTGGCCACTCCTGGGAAGGTTCACCACTGTTCCAAGTTTTCTCCATTTGTGGATAATGGCTCTGACCGTGGTTCGCTGGAGTCCCAAAGCCTTAGAAATGGCTTCATAACCCTTTCCAGGCTGATACATGTCAACTATTTTGTTTCTCATCTGTTCTTGAATTTCTTTAGATCGCGGCATGATGTGTTGCTCTTTAAGCATGCTTCACTTTGTCAGGCAGGTTCTATTTAAGTGATTTCTTGATTCAACAGGTCTGGCAGTAATCAGGCCTGCGTGTGGCTAGTGAAATTTAACTCAGCTTTCTAAAATGATGTGGTTAATCACAGTTCTTTCATGATTTAAGAGGGGGGGGCAAATAATTTTTCACGTAGGGCCGGGCAGGTTTGGACAGCTTTTTTCCCTTAATAAATGAAATTATCATTTAATGCATGCATTTTGTATTTACTTGCATTATCTTTGCGTAATATTAAAATTGGTTTGATGATCTGAATCTTTTAAGTGTGACAAATATGCAAAAAATTAAAAAAACAGGAAGGGGGCAAAAACCTTTTCACGGCACTGTATATATATATACACTGCTCAGAAAAATTAAACGAACACTTTGAAAACACATCAAATCTCAATGGGGACAATATATATATATATATGTATATGTATATGTATATGTATATGTACACACACACACACACACACACACAGTATGTAGGTTGGCTGCTAGGTGTAAGTCCATCTGAGTGAGGAACAGATGGTGAACGGTTGTGTTGTGCCGTACCTCGCTGAGAATGACCCACACAGGAGAGTCAGTCAGGACTGAGAGCCGCAGAGCCTCCAGCGGGCCGAAGGAAGCGTCCACCTCCCCCTCCACGATCCCGTTGTCAAACTTCCCTGAGGGACGACATCAACACACACGGTCAGAGGCTGGACGTTACATCTTCAGTTCACAAGCTCTTCACACACACTCGCATAAGTCTTTTGAGATGTGGGGAGTAGAAGGCTGAGGCTGATCCAGCCAAATCTTCACATTTTAATTCATTCAGTAGAAAAACATGCTGGGTCAAATACAACCCAGCGCTGGGTAAAATATGGACAAACCCAGCGATTGGGTTGTTTTGACCCAGCGGTTGGGTTAAACATTTAACACAACTGTTGGTTGAAAACAACCCAATCGCTGGGTTTGTCCATATTTTACCCAGCGCTGGGTTGTGTTTAACCCAGCATTTTTTAGAGTGTACCATTAATAGGTTATTACTCTCATTGTGAGCAAGTACTGTAATTCATGTTTTTGTGTGAAATGCCTCATCAAACTACACACAAAGCACATTTAATAAACCAACCTACAGGAGAGCAGGACAAAATGATAAATATTTTGAATGATTTATACACATTTTCTGCTCGTCCATGTTCCTGCAGTGCTCAAAAGCATTTTTCTGGATTATACTCAGTATATTAATGACTGAGGGGATATCTAACGCTCTGTCATCAGCGACGGCCTTCAATAAACCCTGAGGCACAGCAATCAGACACACATCCATACATAATAATGAGAAAACCCTCTATATGAGAGAGTGAGAGAGAAAACAGACGAGATACGGCACCCGCAAAAAGACTTAGACATTTCAAAATACAGTTTTTATTGTATTTTCCCATTGGATTTGGAGCGCGAGCTCAAAGTAAGAGAGAATGACAGAAAGCAGTGAATGATTCACACAAATATCTGAATTCTCCTTGTGTACTTTCTCATGTAACGGCTTCAGAAGTGGGCGGCACTGGCGCTCTCTCAGGAGAATGTCACTGTGGAGGCTGTTTTAATAGGGCCATATGATATTGCATCAATTCTATATAATTTATATCACAAAATGGGTTAAAGATGGTGAAATAAGACAGGTGTTTAACTATAGCATCAGAGAAAAAAGTCCAACACATCACGCTGACAACAGTCATTCATAACCAGTGAATCTGTGCATCAAATATTCTGAGAAAAAAAAACAAACAGCTTTATGTTATTAGGCCAGAGCGTGTTGTTTATGGGCTGAATCATGCTGCTATATTTAGTATGTACTTCACAGCAGGTGCAGTGTATGTTTATATATCACCTATTCTGATAAAGCCGTCTTCTGTGCGCTGGTACTTCGGCGTCTTCTCTCTCCCCTCCTTCAGCGCTTCTTTCTCCGACTGAATATTCTGATAAAGAGGGACAAAAGTGTTGGCGTGTTTTTGCGCATAACCCTCTCCTCTTCATTATCTCATCACATCTGTTCTTCAGCCAGAAAAATACACATGCTCTCTGTTTTACAAACCCGGAAGACTTTGCTAGAGTACATACGCATTATACAAGTCCTTGATAACCACAGTCCAAAATAGCAGAACTTTATCAACTGATTAGCCCAGAATCCAATTTTACTGTAAAAACCTATAAATCAACAGACATAAAGTGTTTTTTAAATATGGTATCTGTATTATAAGATTTGGTTTGCCATCATTTTTTTATATAGTAGAGCATATTACATGCTGTAAAAATTTGTGTTAGATAAGTTATCATCTAATCACAAGGTGAGGGCAACACATTTATCCACAAAGAAATATTTTCTTAATGTCGCATTACGAAGCTTGCACAAACTCACAGCTTCTTTTATTGAGGTGAAAACTTTATATAGGGAAAAAACTGAGCTGCTGCCCTGCGAAATTATAAATAAAATTCAGTTTTGCTACTGAAAGCTATATTTTTCAGCAACAATGTGATAACATGACTGTTACTGAAGTAATTAAACACTGGTAATTCACACACACAATGTCTTTCTCAAAGTCAGTCAAATAAATGTAAGAACTGTAGGTCTAAGGGCCGTATTACTTTGTTTTTGGCATATGCATATTTTTTATGCATATGCGACTAAATCTTCACTCTGGGCGACTAAATGATGTCTAATATTAGCCAATGGCTAATAAATTCTCAGATTTTACTCGCCAGTGTGTGAGTTGGAGGCTAAGTATAAGTTAAGCACAGATTTACTTTCACTGACCGCTTCAGAGTTTCACTCTCCGTCAAGCGATCTGTGCTGTTTTTCAGTTCATCTGAATGGATGTGCAACGCACCTGTATTTGACGTACCGTGAACTCCACTGTGAAGGCGCACGACTCGCCGTCGCTTTGTCTCACACACACGGAGAGAGAGAGAGAGAGAGAGAGAGTGAGGGAGAGAGAGGAAGAGAGAGAGAGAATTGACGCGCTACATGTAAACGATATTCTTTGTTGTATTTTCCTGTCAAAATAACTAAATTCTTTTGGAATTCTTCAGCTTTTAAGAACTGCCGGGTTTTTCGGTAGTGGGCGGAACTAATGCGCAAACGGCGATCTCATTGGCTGGCGCTCACCTATCATCGTCCCTCTTCTGATTTCAGCAAATCAGGTTATCAAGTTTTAATTCTAATTACTAAAGTTCTATCATTAAATAATATTGATTACCATATTATAATGCTTGACTGACTGATGTTGAGTGTACTTTCAGATATTTAAAAAACTGTGCCATTTTACAAACACACACATATACATACATATATACAGTGGGGGAAATATGTATTTGATCCCCTGCTGGTTTTGTAAGTTTGCCCACTTACAAAGAAATTAAGGGTCTATCATTTTTATGGTTTATTTTAAAGTATAGAGACAGAATACCAACCCAAAAATCCAGAAAAAAACATTATATAAAGGTTAGAAATGCCTTGTGCAGATCTACAATCTTGTCTCTGACATGCTTTGACAGCTCTTTGGTCTTGCTCATGGTGGTGGGAAAGGTTGGAATGGAAGATACAGCTTTTGTTGACAGGTGTCTTATACACCTAACAAGCTGACATTAGGAGTAACTTCTTAAAGTGACAGGACTAATCTGTCTTCCACATGAGCACATAACCAGTCTGTGGGAGCCAGATATTTCACTCACTGAAATGCAAATCAATTTCTAACCTTTAAATAATGTGTTTTTTAATTCTGGATTTTTTGGTTGATAGTCTGTCTCTATCCGTTAAAATAAACCTACCATAAAAATTACAGACCCTTCATTTCTTTGTAAGTGGGCAAACTTACAAAATCAGCAGGAGATCAAATAAATATTTCCCCCACTGTACATACATACACACACACACACACACATATATATACTGTATATATACATATATATATATATATA
>NW_015623069.1:135106-161128 GCF_001515625.1 Sinocyclocheilus rhinocerous | reverse complement strand
ACAGTACATGGCCCTGTCCATTTGCCCCTCAATGCGGTGAAGTCCTTAGCAGAAAATCAGCCCCAAAGCATAATGTTTCCACCTCCGTGCTTGACTGTAGGGATGGTGTTCTTGGGGTCATAGTCAGCATTTCTCTTCCTCCAAACACGGCGAGTCGAGTTAATGCCAAAGAGCTCAATTTTGGTCTCATCTGACCACAGCACTTTCTCCCAAGCCTTCTCTGAATCATTTAGATGTTCTTTGGCAAACTTTAAACTGGCCTGTACATGTGCCTTCTTAAGCAGGGGGACCCTGCGGGTGCTGCAGGATTTCAGTCCATTGCGGCGTAGTGTGTTACCAATTTTTTGCTTGGTGACTGTGGTCCCAACTGCCTTAAGATCATTAACGAGCTCCTCCCGTGTAGTTCGGGGCTGATCCCGCACCTTTCTCAAGATCATCCTTACCGCATGAGGCGAGATCTTGCACGGAGCTCCAGACCGAGACCGATTGATGGTGGTTTTGTATTTCTTCCATTTCCGAATATTTGCACCAACAGTTGTGTCCTTCTCACCAAGCTTCTTGCTGAACCCTTCCTAGAGCTGGCCGTCTGGCCAAACTGAGCTATCGGGGGAGAAGAGCCTTGGTGAGAGAGGTAAAGAAGAACCCAAAGATCACTGTGGCTGAGCTCCAGAGATGCAGTCGGGAGATGGGAGAAAGTTGTAGAAAGTCAACCATCACTGCAGCCCTCCACCAGTCGGGGCTTTATGGCAGAGTGGCCCGACGGAAGCCTCTCCTCAGTGGAAGACACATGAAAGCCCGCATGGAGTTTGCTAAAAAACATCTGAAGGACTCCAAGATGGTGAGAAATAAGATTCTCTGGTCTGATGAGACCAAGATAGAACTTTTTGGCCTTAATTCTAAGCGGTATGTGTGGAGAAAACCAGGCACCTGTCCAATACAGTCCCAACAGTGAAGCATGGTGGTGGCATCATCATGCTGTGGGGGTGTTTTTCAGCTGCAGGGACAGGACGACTGGTTGCAATCGAGGGAAAGATGAATGCGGCCAAGTACAGGGATATCCTGGATGAAAACCTTCTCCAGAGTGCTCAGGACCTCAGACTGGGCTGAAGGTTTACCTTCCAACAAGACAATGACCCTAAGCACACAGCTAAAATAACGAAGGAGTGGCTTCACAACAACTCTGTGACTGTTCTTGAATGGCCCAGCCAGAGCCCTGACTTAAACCCAATTGAGCATCTCTGGAGAGACCTAAAAATGGCTGTCCACCAACGTTTGCCATCCAACCTGACAGAACTGGAGAGGATGTGCAAGGAGGAATGGCAGAGGATCCCCAATTCCAGGTGTGAAAAACTTGTTGCATCTTTTCCAAAAAGACTCATGGCTGTATTAGATCAAAAGGGTGCTTCTACTAAATATTGAGCAAAGGGTCTGAATACTTAGGATCATGTGATATTTCAGTTTTTCTTTTTTTAATAAATCTGCAAAAATGTCAACAATTCTGTGTTTTTCTGTCAATATGGGGTGCTGTGTGTACATTAATGAGGAAAAAAAATTAACTTAAATGATTTTAGCAAATGGCTGCAATATAACAAAGAGTGAAAAATTTAAGGGGGTCTGAATACTTTCCGTACCCACTGTATAATAAATATTTGAAAACTAAAAAATGTACTAGCCAATGGCGATTCATTTGCCAAGGTGTCCGTAGAGGGTTGTTTGGTCACATTTTTTGCACTGCAATCATCAATGACATCTTTAACTCACCCAAGCTTGGATAATCACATCTGGTGTGCATTTAAAGAATTAGTTCACTTCCAGAATGAAAATTTCCTGATAATTTACTCACCCCCATGTCATCCAAGATGTTCATGGCTTTCTTTCTTCAGTCGCAAAGATTTTTTTTGAGGAAAAATTGGTCCAAAAGGTCCAAATTGCAGTTTCAATGCAGCTTCAAAGGGCTCTACATGATCCCAGTCGAGGAATAAGGGTCTTATCTAGCCAAACGATCTGCCATTTTCTAAAAATGTTTTTAAAATGTATTTACTTTGTAACCACAAATGCTCGCCTTGCACTAGCTTGACCTCATGCATTACGTAGTCACGTTGGCAAGGTCACGCGTGGTTAGTTCTTCGTCTGTGTACCTCAGTTCAAAAAACTTTATCTAATTTTCTCCTCCAACTTCAAAATTGTTTGACATTGTTGTTTTACCTTTATTGTAAAGGGCGTTTGACTTTCTTTGCAAACACTGGGTTGGTACTTCAGCCTACATTACGTATGACTTTTCCAACGTGACTATGTAGCTTGAACTAGTGCAAGATGAGCATTTGTGGTTAAAAAGTATATAAATGTTTTTTTTTAAGAAAATGACTGATCGCTTAGCTAGATAAGACCCTTATTCCTTGGCTCGTGTAGAGCCCTTTCAAGCTGCATTAAAACTGCAATTTGGACCTTCAACCCATTGGCTGCCATTGAAGTCCACTATATGGAGAAAAATCCTGGAAAGTTTTCCTCAAAAACCTTAAAGGCAGGGTAGACATCTTTTGTCATGCTGGCTGAAAGTCTCTTCACAGCCCAATAGCCATCACTAGGCTAAATGGTCTAAATCTATTTATATGTATTTATACCGTCTGTGGAAGGCGAAGGACCATAAAATGTTCGTCCAATCAAAATGTTCGGTCTGAACATTACGATAGGCTGTCCTGCCTGCCTGTCAAATATGTATTTGCATACCTCTGCGCACCCTGTTTGCGCAGATATGATACATGATCAGCGCGTTCCAGCGAGAGTGAAAGGCGCTATTATTGAAATATTATGTGTTTTGTACTGTAATGTTTTCTCACATAAGATAATCTGACAGCGCTGCACCAACGGCGTGTCTCATCGTGTCGCAGGTTAGTCTCTGGTTCTGCCTGAGCGCGGTCATTTGTTTTGAAGGAGGCTTTGCAAAGTGACTATGCAGGGAGGGTGGGGATCTTGCTTTCAAAGCCAGCTTGCTATCGCTAGCCTACCTTAATATCTTTTTCGACTGAAGAAACAAAGACATGAACATCCTGGATGACATGGGGGTGAGTAAATTAGCAGGCAATTTTTATCCTGGAAGTGAACTAATCTTTTAAGTCAAAGAATCACCTTACGTGAGTTACGTAACGTCTTTTTATATACAGCTATTCAAAACCCGAGGGTCAACTGTGTTGTTGAAAGTGACCAGAATTGGAATCATTCTAGTTTGGGCATAGAATAATGTAAACACAGATCGAGTCTTATATGGTCATTTGGATCTGTGCATTAAGCTATGCAGCATAAACCCAGCTTAATGTCTATGGTTATTTATGGAATTGAATTGTGTTTTTTTTTTTATTAGAAACATTCCCATAGTCTAATATTGAAGGAGGGACACCAGCCATATCCAGAAACCAGATTATCAGAGAGTCTTAAGGGTGAACATCTAGCAGCCACCCAGAACATCCTAGCAATGCTCTGTCAACCACTCACAGCACTTTAAAACTGCAACCACGACAAACACAACTCTGTTCTTCATCAAATTCACAAATCTAGTCTGGGCATCATTGAGCGGTTCTGTGTGAAAACATGTGCCTTTTATTCTGTTGCACGCAATATCTTCGCGAGATCAGAGGCCATATTCCGTTATTAAAAATTTCAGTTTGGCAGAGAATCTTCTGAAGAGATATACTGAACCAATATGTGTTTCAGCCTTTCTGTCAAGATAAAATAAAAATGACAGCAAAAATAAAGCGTGAAAGAAGCATTAACGAGAACTGACGCAGGGAGACTGTAGCCACAAGCTGACATTTACAGGGAGGAAGCTCTGAAGCGCCGTTCACAACACAGTAAGAGTTGTTCCCGTGTAAGCAAACAGAGCTAGATATGGGGTGTACATATTGTGTCTGCATCCCTGGCAACTATAACTTCTGAAACAGGTCTTACGAGGCTTCTTCTTGGACCCAAACTCAGTGATATGACCCAAGAGAAGACAAATATGTTCAAAACCCCAGCAGAGCATCGCTCTAATTCCCCCAAACTGCATTAACAGCATAAAACAGACCACAAATACTCTTTCCTCCAGGGCATTCCCTGCTAATTTCCTATATATGGCAGAATTCCATAAATGCCCTTAAAGGGAGCTTTGCAAAGAAAGAAATGAGGAAAAAAGCGAGATATAACAACCCGGCAGCAGGGAGGAGAAGCAAAAAGCAGTGAGAAGACGAGAGATATTACAGGGCGACAGGCTCTCGCTCTTAGAAAATCGTGCTATTAATCTTGCGGTGAACGTCCGTTTCTGGCTGTAATCTTAAATCACAGTGCTGCCCCTCGTCTGCTCTCCCTCGGGAGAAAATATTTCCTCCACGCCGATCGCACACACAGCAGGTCACATTTTATTACCGTGTGTCAGTACAGTTCCATTAGCTCATAAAACACAAGTATATCTTTATCTCCACTGCTGTGCTTTCCTCCTGCTTCCCCTGAACTCTCAGTCTGATGCCGTCGAGTTTGTGATGGAGCGATACAGTGAACTGCACCGAGAGAGAATGAGAATGAAGCCAGTCAGTTCTTATGACTCCCTTCTCCTGACAAAATAGTTTTTGACAAGACTTTGGTCTCCTGTCAGTTATGTTTAGGCCTGTCATGATCATGAATTTTGTGCTGACAATTAATTTTCAAACAAAAAAAATGTGATTTATGATTAACAATTTACATTGTAAGCCTATTTTAGAAAAAAAATATTTTACTTGGAAACATATAATTAGGCCCATAAGATTTTCTTTAAAGGGGTCATATGATGCGATTTCAAGTTTTCCTTTCTCTTTGGAGTGTTACAAGCTGATTGTGCATAGATAAGATCCCTGAAGTTGCAAAGAATAAAGTCTCAAAACCAAAGAGATATTCTTTATAAAAGTTAAGACTCTGCCACGCCCCACTAAAACGGCTCGTTCTAACATGCCCCCACATACCTAAAGGAGGGGGCTTTGTAGAAAACGAAGCGTTTGAGAGAGGCGGGGCATAGAGGACCTACAATAATGTACAGTATTTGAAAAATAATGTGTTTTTTGAACTTTAAAGCATGTCAACATATTCTGTTACACCAAATACACAAAATAATGATCTTTAAAAAAGCATCATATGACCCCTTTAATATTTTAAAAGTTGAAATATTTTTCTTTTTATTCTTGGCCCACTTTACATTCACACCAAAATAAAATAAAATAAAATAAAATAAAATAAAATAAAACCTACAAGCCTTATTTATTTCGTATGAAGGAAGATTTTGATTGTCTTTGTGTACTTTACAGCAGTATTGTTTATATTCTTTCTGTCTCCACAGCAGTGTTATTTTAATATCATTGAGATAATATTACAGTTTTTGTTAATATTTTGAAATACATTTTTCTATTTATTGCTTTCATTAAATTTTTTTGTTAAAGTTTTAGTAATTTTGTTGCGTGTCTGACATTTTTATTAGTCTTTGTTGTTTTTATATGTCTATATAGTTTTATAAATTTTTATATCAATTTTAGTTTTAGTTATTATATTATATTATTTGTTATATTTATTATATGTTATTATAAATACACTATATATGGACAAAAGTATTGGGACACCCCCTTCTTTAGAACAGAAAAAGGCACTTCCAAAACTGTGGCAACAAACATGGACGCATAATTCATGTATTTAAAAATTGTATTTCCATCTCTGTTGCAACAGTTTTGAAAGAGTCTAAAATGACTGTAGCTGAAATTGTCAGCACACTGGAAAAAAATCCAATCAGACCAAAAAAGGTCTATCAAAAATATATTTTTTATTTTCCATATGCAAAAGTGAAAAATTGACAAGTGTGCAGTGTCTTAAAAACAGTCCAAAGACCAGACGTTTCAGCCTTCCCTTTTTTGTCACTTTTTCAAAAAATATATACCGGTATAGTTCAGTCATGAAACTCTAGATGGCGCAGGCTGACGGGCTGTTAACATAACTGATGATATTCCGAGAGTTAAACGACTTGGCACAAGCTGATTGGTTCATGCTGCTTATGCAGCCAATGAGCTTACTGCCTTGGATTTATATGGCTGGCTAGCATTCACTTGAGATTTCCTGCACCGCTCTTTCAGAGTTTCTCTGAATCCCTCCACCTTCCCCAGCTCCACCTGTATAAATATGCTACGGGTTATTTTATATGCTATTTGTGCAGCAGCAGTATGTCTTAAATTCTCATGCCACTGTATCACCATATGCATTGGCAGTAGCAAGTTCCTGTACTTGCTTGCATCAGCAGCAATAATCTACAACTACAGCAATTACCAACAGCAGCAGCAATTCAGCAGCAGCGTAGCAGATCTATTCCGCCAAGACCAAATACATTAACATTGTCATATCCATCACCATGCTAAAATCTTCCAAGAGTTGTCATGATTGAAATAGACCTTTTTTGGTCTGATTGGATTTTTTTCCAGTGTGCAGACAATTTCAGCTACCTGTTGGACTAAAACTCCCTCCTTTTTGTTCTGCGCATCTGAGAATTCATTGTTTTTTCTTTTTGAGCACACACAATTCCTGTTTGAAAACGACTGTACCCATATGTACAAGTCACTGGTGTTTGGTGAAGAGGTTTTGGCTCAAGGTCTGCATTTAAAGTCACAGCAGAGGTGTTCAGCTGGGTTTCTGCAGACCGGTCAAGTTCTTCCACACTGACTCAATCAATCATTTCTTTTTGAACCTTGCCTCATACACAGAGGCATTGTCATGCATTGTCATGGTCATGTTACTGTTGGCATTTTCTTTACACGCTTATATTTCCCTTCTTATTGATTGCGGTTAATTCAAATAATTGCAATTAGATCAAATAACTGCGATCAGTCAATTGTGACAGGCCTACTTACGTTTATATCATTTTTGTGAATTCAGGGTCAAAATTGACACACATACAGTTTAGCCTTATTGTTTAAAAGTATCAGAATACAGAAGGCCATGACTGACCAATCAGAATCAGGTATTCCAGAGAGCTGTGTAATAACTACTATCTGCTGTTACACTAATCTAGTCCTTACAAACAAACCTACGAATCATGCATAATAACAGGAACATTGAACACAGCAGGTGATTTCAAGTCTGACAGTAATTGTCTGGAAATGCACTGCTGTAGGCGGCGAAAGTGGTTCTCTGAGAAACGGCATTTCCTTTGAAGCAAGAAAAAATTAAGGCGAATTTGTTTTTTGACTCACTAGTCAACCTCACTAACAGACTAATAATTTTTTGGATACCTAGATGACCATCAACCATCCTGACTCATCTCTGGGTAAAACTGCTCAATTAGTGCCTACATAGGAAAAAGCCTTCTAAAGGCTGCTTAGCAAAATTTAATGGGCAAAATCCAGTCATTTTAACAGGAATCCACTCGATTTGGAGGTTCACATGAAAAAGTTACCCATGCAGATTTTGCTTATGTTCAAGTTGGTCACTTATTAGACTGCATTTATTTGAAATAGAAATGTTTAGTAATTGCTCTGCTTTTTCTAAGTTCTGTTTACTCTTGAGCATAGAGCTAAGAAGAACTTTGCAAGAGGAAATCGGACCTTTAAAAATCGAGCTAAGGTGCTCTCGGTGGTTGCAAGGATGTCCTCCACCTGCAGGCATGATTTGAGATATCAGTCATGTCTGTCATGTGGCATTTGAACAAACCCTTAACTCCAACTATGGGCAATAATAATAGTGATGTTGCACATTTAAATAGGTTCTAATCCAACTACAATTAATTCTGCTCTTGACATCTGGAACCATGCCAAAAAGTGTTTGTGATGGCATTATATTTTCAACCCTGACTGAAGTCTTGAGCTTGCTGAGATCTGTGGGGTGTTTATAGAGGCTACAGTGAAGCGGTCTCCTCCTGCCCAGAGGGAAACACACAATCAAACAGCAGCGATCCTTCAACAAACACACTGCTAGTGTTCATCTGCACACAATGACAGAGACTCACGTCGAAAGGAAGAACCTCCACTGTAGTGTTGAAGAGCTTGTCTCCAGGGTGCTCGATGTTTCCACTGCGGAAGAAATACCTACACACACACACACACAAACATATCATCCAAACTATCAATCTTATAATTCCTTAAGGAGTACAATGCTAAAGAACTGTACTGCATGTTTCCTCGTATATCATCTTATCATGTAGTTATTTATAGACCCAGCAGCACACAGTGGCCCCAAAAAGTATTTAGACATTTACACCGTTCAAAAGTTTGGTTTTTGAAAAGTTTTTGAAAGAAGTCTCTTGCATTCAATTTGTTTAATCAAAAATATAGCAAAATCAGTAATACTGAAAAATGCATTGGAATTTAAAATGCCTCTTTTCTATTATAATATATTTTAAAATGTCATTTATTCCTGTGATGCAAAGCTGAATTTTACTCCAGGCTTCAGGGTCACACGATGCTTCAGAAAACATTCTAATATGCTGATGATCTGCTGCTCAAGAAACATTTTTATTTTACATTATTATCAATGTGGAAACCATCACTTTTTAAAATATTCTTAGATGAATAGAAAGTTCAGAAGAACAACAATTATTTGAAACAGAAAGCTTGTAACATTATAAATGCCTTTATTGTCACTTTTGATCAATTCAATGCATTCTTGCTAAATAAAATCAATAATTTCTTTTAAAAAGTCATACTCAGCCCACACTTCTGAACCATAGTGTCACACTAAAAAAAATGTCTGAATGTGTTTGCATTATATAAAATATCAATTGAAGTGGCAATTTAAAGAATGACAAACATACTTTTAAATAAATAAAAATAAGTTTGTTAGGTTGAAATAATAAACCAACAGATGTTGCGTATAAATTTATGAAACTTTGTGGTTGTGAAACCTTATTCTGCAGTAAAATCAATGAAACACTGGCTGATTAGGTCTCTACAAATAGAGTTAAAAAAATTAATTCTGAGAAAACTCCAGTAGCATTTGAGCACAGACGACACCTGATAAAATGCCATCTAATGCAATGACTTTCATACATATTTAAGTGTCCAAAAACAATTTTCATCCTCCTCTATGGATCACTGAAACATGAGCAATCACAGACACTGGCGGATTTCTCTCTATAATTACACGTGCAAATGGACACCTGCGCTTGTTTAACTGTGACTCCTGTAGCAGGAAGGAAGCCAGTGAGTGATCGTCAAACGCTCTCATTCACACTGAGCACTATTAGCTCTCAATTAAGCCTGAAATATGCATGGACTTTCCATTAGGGTTAAAAATGGACGGATGACTATGCCTCATGATGACTGATGCATTATCCAGCTGGTATGAGTCAGCGTGATGGGAAAGACTGCGAGACGAACTCTATTACAAAACAGACAGCATGCTTTCTACTTCATTCATCGGTAGCAAGCTTCCAAGGTAAGGCTATGAAACCTCTTAATAGCCTCAAATAATTAATACCCGAACTTTTTCATCATTCGAACCCCTTAGGTGCAAAATATTTCCCTCGGAGGTTTTAAGTTAATATTCCAATAATTTAACAACACATGGTCACATGACATGCAGGCAAACAAATAATTAATGCGTTTTCAGTAAGAATTGTAGTTGTGATAGTGGCTGAGTATCAAAGATATTAACAAATTCCTCTCTTACAGGACTACATTTTAAGTATGTCATATGTACTCTTTACTCCACTATATTTCGGATGGCACCTAACTTTTTCTACAGCAGTTTATTGGAGGCACTAGATCTTGTTCATTTTTCCCTTACACACCCAAATTTGTCTCTTTACATGAATGTGAGTGCATTAGCAGCTAGCTGCTGGATGCCAGGTGTTCTATAAAGGACATGACTGCGCCGAAACAGCACGTCCAGTGCAAATAGGATTTGACAATTTAATTTTTTCTCAATATGAATATTGGCGTTGAAGTGATGTGGACTAGTGCTTCTATGAGTCAATATTCAGTGCGAGTAAAATACTTAAATACTGTTAAAATCAGACACTCTGACTTTTACTCAAGTCGTATTGGATTTGGTGACTTGTAACTTGTCAGTAACTTTACAGTTATTTAATTAAATCAAAGCATTTGATTTGATAATTGCAATAAGGTATTATCGGAATTATTGTGCTGTGCCATTTATTTATTTTAATTTGAGCCTCAATATAACTCTTTATTAGTTTTCTATCAACTCACAAAATCCCCGTCTGCTACATTCCACCAGCTAATGATATTTAGACCAGCTGGAAACCATCTACCATCTTCCAAAACACAGTTATCAGCCTAAAATGGATTTTCCAGTAGGGAGATTAAATTGGACTGTTCTTGATGCTTTTTGAAAGATGAAGATTGAATGAACTAACTTGGATGAATTTTTTAAAGTGAACTCATTGCAAGGCATTCTGGGACTGTCTTCTCTGCCATATCTTGATGTATGCAATGCTGCCTTTTTGGCTAAAAGATGGCATCTTAGAGAACAGCATAATCATTCAGTCTGCTGTTTGGCATTCATGAGGGTGTAACAGAGAGAAACCTGAGGCATTATGTGAGAATCTCTGTCTGTAGGTACCTCTCTACTCGGACAGGTGTGAAGAAGCGGATGCGTATGAAGTCTCCCGCCACAGGTGTGAACGCCCAGAAGAAATCCTCTCCCAGATAGGCCTTCTCCAGCGTGAAATGCTGGTACGTCTTCAGACTGGTGGTGACCTCAGCTAGCGGGTTAGCGTGACCTTTATGCAACGTCTGCTTTCCGAAGTCCTTATCCTGACCAAAAAAAACCAAACAAACAGAAGGACTATATAAATGGTGTTTGGGTATTTCTTTAAATACAGGCACTTTATATCCTTTCAAACTAAAGATTTCAAACTTTTTTTGTTGTTATATAAAGTTACATTAAAAGTGTCTTGATACATTTTTCATGCCTTCATCATTTTATTTTACTACCTTTCAAATGCCTTTAATTTTTTCCAGATTTTCAGGCTACGTCCACATTAATCAGAGTAAATCTAGTCCAAACTAGCAGTTTCCAACAGTTGCTCGTCCACACTGAAACATTTGAATAGGGTCAAATCACCTTATTACACAAATGTGAAACATTATAAAGCTCACTCAGATGATAATAAAAGACCAGACTTAAAGTGCCCCTATTATGGGTAATGAAAGGTTCATATTTTGGTTTTGGGAGTCCCCAACAACAGGTTGACATGCATGCAAGGTCAAAAAAACACTTTCATTGTCTTATAATATGCATTTATTTTTTACCTTTCTCAATATGAGGGTGTAACAGAGAGAAACCTGAGGCATTATGTGAGAATCTCTGTCTGTAGGTACCTCTCTACTCGGACAGGTGTGAAGAAGCGGATGCGTATGAAGTCTCCCGCCACAGGTGTGAACGCCCAGAAGAAATCCTCTCCCAGATAGGCCTTCTCCAGCGTGAAATGCTGGTACGTCTTCAGACTGGTGGTGACCTCAGCTAGCG
Source organism: Sinocyclocheilus rhinocerous (assembly GCF_001515625.1). NCBI lineage: Eukaryota > Metazoa > Chordata > Actinopteri > Cypriniformes > Cyprinidae > Sinocyclocheilus > Sinocyclocheilus rhinocerous. The sequence continues at coordinate 149,662 of NW_015623069.1, read as the reverse complement.
GGTTAGCGTGACCTTTATGCAACGTCTGCTTTCCGAAGTCCTTATCCTGACCAAAAAAAACCAAACAAACAGAAGGACTATATAAATGGTGTTTGGGTATTTCTTTAAATACAGGCACTTTATATCCTTTCAAACTAAAGATTTCAAACTTTTTTTGTTGTTATATAAAGTTACATTAAAAGTGTCTTGATACATTTTTCATGCCTTCATCATTTTATTTTACTACCTTTCAAATGCCTTTAATTTTTTCCAGATTTTCAGGCTACGTCCACATTAATCAGAGTAAATCTAGTCCAAACTAGCAGTTTCCAACAGTTGCTCGTCCACACTGAAACATTTGAATAGGGTCAAATCACCTTATTACACAAATGTGAAACATTATAAAGCTCACTCAGATGATAATAAAAGACCAGACTTAAAGTGCCCCTATTATGGGTAATGAAAGGTTCATATTTTGGTTTTGGGAGTCCCCAACAACAGGTTGACATGCATGCAAGGTCAAAAAAACACTTTCATTGTCTTATAATATGCATTTATTTTTTACCTTACTTTCTCAATGACTCCCAAACGATTCGCTCAACGATTAATTTTTCCAAACCCCTCCTTTGCCTGACGCTAGTCTGCGGTGATTGGTCCAATTGGTCTCAGTTTCAGTTCATATCGCCTGTAATGCCTAATAAAGCAGGTTTGTGAGCACAGTGCTGCTTTGTGTACAGCGTTACCGGGGAAACCGCTATTTTTACCGCTCCAAAAGCGGCACCTAGTGGCAAAGAATGAATTAGCATTTTCATTCATACCAACGCGAAAAGACCAACAAAGTGGGCGGGCAATATGCTAATGTTTCATGTTGACGTCAACATGAAACGCTTGGGATTCGTTTTAAAAACAACTAGTTTCAATGACTTTGACTCTTTCTTTTGAGAGACAATAACTTTATACACGGTGCACTTTCAGATTTAAAACTTGGCAGGATGTTTTCATTCACTTAGAGCTGTACAGTGTTACACACTGCATGAAAGGTAATTTTAAAAAATCCATAATGGGGCACTTTAATAAAGTTCTCTCGCCATTCCTCTAGCATGATCATTTCATTAGCTAATTAACCCACTAAATATATCACAGGTGCTTCCATGTTCCACAACAAAACCATAACTTCATGTATGGTCTAAACAGCATTTACTCTCTTTTTTTTTTGCCACAGGACATCAATTGCTAATAAATGTATTTGTCATCTTTGCAGAAATGTAATATGAAGATTGAAGAACTACATTAGTTAATGAAAAGTGAACTAAAAGTGAACAATATTTCTACAGCATTTATTAATCTTAGTTACACTTACTTACAAAATAAAGGTGCTTCACGATGCCATAGAAGAACCTTTTTGTCTAAATGGTTCCATAAAGAACCTTTAACATCTGAAGAACCTTTCCGTTTCACAAAAGGTTCTTTGTGACGAAAGAAGGTTCTTCAGATTATAAAAAATTGAGAAAGAGATGGTTCTGAATGGTTCTTCTATGGCATCGCTGTGAAGAACCTTTTAAGCATCTTTACTTGTAAGAGTGTAATGGTAATTTCTACATTTACTAATGCATTTTTAAAATCTGTTAACATTAGTTAATGCACCGTGAACTAACATGAACAAACAACAAACTATTTTATTAACTAATATTAACAAAGGTTAATACATGCCGTAATATATATTGCTCAGTTTGTTCATGTTAAATAATACATTACCCAATGTTAACAAATGAAATTTTATATGTTACCTTATTTATTTATCCACATGGAAAAGCAAAACCTGAATCATCTCAGTGTGGATGAAAGTGCAATACATAGAGAAGAAAAAAAAAATACATTTCATATTTATATGGATAAATGTGGACGTAGCTTCACTAAAGTATTATTAAAATATTTAAACGTACATAAAAATATTTAGCTTTTTACAATCTACTTAAAGAATTGCCAAAATTATATCAGAAACATAATGTTTCTATCCAGTCCATAGGAACCCAGGCCTCCATTTTTTGTGGCGAGTGTGCAATGCCAAACAAACTTCAAACCACAAACTACAGTGCCAAAACATGCCAAAGGTTTATATAAAAAACATAAATAAAAGAAGCCTAGAAAATGAATGACTAGAGAAGAATAAGAAGCAGTGATTAAGGCAGGTATTATGATAAACGTAGGGCGAGCGGGGCCCTCAGGAAATGGACCGTCAGATGTATTCACCAGCCGAGAACAAAAATCAATACGACACAGAACGGGCGGGTCATACGAGCGCTCATCGCCATGGCAATTCCTAGCGCTCTTCATTTGGAGGGAATAAAGACAGAGCAGGGACACATGCTGATTTATTAGGATATGAGCTCTTATCAGCTGCCTTCAGGGTACTGTGATTTGCAATTTGGACAGTCTGAAGAGAAATGAACACAGTCCTGAGGCAGACCACTCTTCCGGAGGGTTACAAATGTATCAAATTATTACACACACATATAAAAAAAGAAAATCTTATACATTAAATAAATATATTTGGTAGAAAAAAAAAAAGATCACCTTGAGTTTCTGTATCTTTCCAGCGAGGGAGGAGTGTGTTCCAACATGCTGGAAGAGAGAGGGTTTAAAGCGGATGCGTAGGTTTGCTTTCTGCCTGTCACAATGTTTCTGTGGGACACAAAGAACATTTATATACATTATATAACAACTACTGTACATGCACTACTACAAACAGAAGTCTCAGATCAGAAACTATAATTATCCAATGATCGTTCTGGCCACATACTTAGAAATGTTAGAAACCGGAGATGCATTCATGTCTGATCATTTTTATTAAACCACTTTTCAGGCACCAGAGCAGAGAGAGACGGTTTCATCTCCGAACGAGTCAAGGCACAAACCTGTTTCTGTCAGATCTTTTACAAAATAAAGGTAACACTTTAGATTAGGGAACACTATTCACTATTAACTATAGTTGTTTATTAGCATGCATATTACCAGCATATTGGCTGTTTATTAAGAAGAAAAAAAAAATACATTTCATATTTATATGGATAAATGTGGACGTAGCTTCACTAAAGTATTATTAAAATATTTAAACGTACATAAAAATATTTAGCTTTTTACAATCTACTTAAAGAATTGCCAAAATTATATCAGAAACATAATGTTTCTATCCAGTCCATAGGAACCCAGGCCTCCATTTTTTGTGGCGAGTGTGCAATGCCAAACAAACTTCAAACCACAAACTACAGTGCCAAAACATGCCAAAGGTTTATATAAAAAACATAAATAAAAGAAGCCTAGAAAATGAATGACTAGAGAAGAATAAGAAGCAGTGATTAAGGCAGGTATTATGATAAACGTAGGGCGAGCGGGGCCCTCAGGAAATGGAAATGGAGATGTATTCACCAGCCGAGAACAAAAGTCAATACGACACAGAACGGGCGGGTCATACGAGCGCTCATCGCCATGGCAATTCCTAGCGCTCTTCATTTGGAGGGAATAAAGACAGAGCAGGGACACATGCTGATTTATTAGGATATGAGCTCTTATCAGCTGCCTTCAGGGTACTGTGATTTGCAATTTGGACAGTCTGAAGAGAAATGAACACAGTCCTGAGGCAGACCACTCTTCCGGAGGGTTACAAATGTATCAAATTATTACACACACATATAAAAAAAGAAAATCTTATACATTAAATAAATATATTTGGTAGAAAAAAAAAAAGATCACCTTGAGTTTCTGTATCTTTCCAGCGAGGGAGGAGTGTGTTCCAACATGCTGGAAGAGAGAGGGTTTAAAGCGGATGCGTAGGTTTGCTTTCTGCCTGTCACAATGTTTCTGTGGGACACAAAGAACATTTATATACATTATATAACAACTACTGTACATGCACTACTACAAACAGAAGTCTCAGATCAGAAACTATAATTATCCAATGATCGTTCTGGCCACATACTTAGAAATGTTAGAAACCGGAGATGCATTCATGTCTGATCATTTTTATTAAACCACTTTTCAGGCACCAGAGCGGAGAGAGACGGTTTCATCTCCGAACGAGTCAAGGCACAAACCTGTTTCTGTCAGATCTTTTACAAAATAAAGGTAACACTTTAGATTAGGGAACACTATTCACTATTAACTATAGTTGTTTATTAGCATGCATATTACCAGCATATTGGCTGTTTATTAGTACTTATAAAGCACATATTAATGCCTTATTCTGCATGACCATCTAGCACCTCAGACGAGTGATCTCACTGCATTAAAGGGTTAGTTCACACAAAAATGAACATTCTGTCATCATTTACTCACCCTTATTTCATTCCAAACCCACAGGAGTTTCATTCATCTTCAATACACAAATGAAGATGTTTCAATCAAATCTGAGCATTGCAACTATAGCAAAAATTTCAAGCTTCAAAAAGTTCATAAAACATCAAATCTTGAGCATCAAGCAAGCACACTTAAACTTTTGTTTACCATACTTGATGTTCTCTAGTTATTTGTGATGATCAATTATTATAAAGCAACCGTCTCTCTTCAGAAGACTTCATTTAATTAAAAATATCTTTATTTGTGTTTCATTGATGAAGAAAAGTCCTATGGGTTTGGAATGACATGATGGTGAATAAATGATGATAGATTTTTTTTTGGTGAATTATCTATATAATAACTAGTTGTTGCATTCTGTTTGGTTAGTGCTCTTTGGATTTAATGTGATTTTTTTTTGTGAACTGGGTTCTTCCTTTTTGAAAGATTTATACATTATATCAGAAAAAATTATTTGTTAACTTAAGGAAAAATAAAAAAAGATGTTGCTAACTTGCACCATGTATAAATGTTGGAAAGTATTCAAAAATGGTAACTGTGTTGAGAGTTTTAGTGTCCAGTCAAACACGCTTGCCTCGTCCCTCAAGGTCATGATACTAGATCATTTATTGCTGATATTCCTATATGTTTACTACTGAAACATCACAGTAAAATGGTCAAACATTTCTAACAAACCTGATAAAATGACAAAAAGAAGAGACATTACTTGTTCTTAGAGTTCACTCCTGAAAGGACGATGATGCAATTACAACAGTTTTCAAAAATCATGCTTTTGAATTGTGCATTCCAATTAATCTCAGTCAGTTGGGTTGTTTTGATTAAGTAAAAATAACTAAAAAAAATACAGCTAACTAACACTATAAAACATGATAACATAATAAAAAACATGATTTTTAAAAAATACAAAAAATTGCAAATAAACTCTTCATATATATGCAGTATATATATAGCTATGGTGGTTGCAATACAAATATGCATATTTGCTAATATAACAACACATAGCTATGACTTGCATCGGCTATTAATTTTTAAAAATCTTTACACATATGTTTAGGACAGACACAAAAATAATGATTCATATACTGAAACAAGTGAGACTGGGAAAATTAATAATGATTATGATAATAATAATAATAATAGAAAAGCAAAATTGTATCATTCTTACCGCATCTTTTTCTGGATTGCACACCTTCACCCACATGATGTGGTCCAACAGCCAGTCAATGGGCTTGTCTTTGTAGAACATTAGCATGAACTCCACGATCAGCGGCAAGTCTAATGACTTGAACATTTTACCTGAAACGAGCAAAGCGGAGTCATGACTATCAACTAAACGAGACTAATAACATCAGCTGAAACACGTTCACCCCCTGAGGGAGGTTTGTGGGCTTGCTGGACTGGAGTGAAAAATCAAAACTCATAAGGATTTACACTTTCAATAAGCATTTAAACAAGGAACTCAGGGGAGGAACGATGAAGGGCAAAAAACGTTTAATGAAATCAAAAGGAAAGGGCGCTCTGAGAGTGATTACATTTTCATATTAACGATTCAAGGCTCTTCTACAAAGGTGGTGCAGCAAGTAACTTTAGGTCTTCTACGTGGATTATAAAATTTTTCTTTAAACATAAAATTTATTCAATTCATACAATGAAATTAGATCAGATTCAGAAGGAAGGACGCTATTTTTCTCCATAGCAGCATTTTTATTGGCCTCTAATTAAGTCACAGAGGAACTGATGTGGCCATGTCTGCTGGCTTAGGGCGAACACTCAGCCAGTAAATCAGCTCGTTTTTGGTAATCTATAATAGAAGAGACATCTGTTTTTTATGCATTATGAATTACTGTCCAACATCTACCACCCAGACAGTATCTGGCCCAGAAACATCCTGCCTCTCCAGATGTCAAAACACATCAGCTCTGATCTGACGGCCTCCACCGATCCATTTCATCCCACAGATCAGTGTTCATGGGCATGAAAACATGGCTCTGTTCCAAACAGCATACAGCCATACTACACCGAGTCTGTAGTGTGTAGTGTGCCAAAACCAGCCAACACATAGCTATGACTTGCATCGGCTATTAATTTTTAAAAATCTTTACACATATGTTTAGGACAGACACAAAAATAATGATTCATATACTGAAACAAGTGAGACTGGGAAAATTAATAATGATGATGATAATAATAATAATAATAATGGAAAAGCAAAATTGTATCATTCTTACCGCATCTTTTTCTGGATTGCACACCTTCACCCACATGATGTGGTCCAACAGCCAGTCAATGGGCTTGTCTTTGTAGAACATTAGCATGAACTCCACGATCAGCGGCAAGTCTAATGACTTGAACATTTTACCTGAAACGAGCAAAGCGGAGTCATGACTATCAACTAAACGAGACTAATAACATCAGCTGAAACACGTTCACCCCCTGAGGGAGGTTTGTGGGCTTGCTGGACTGGAGTGAAAAATCAAAACTCATAAGGATTTACACTTTCAATAAGCATTTAAACAAGGAACTCAGGGGAGGAACGATGAAGGGCAAAAACGTTTAATGAAATCAAAAGGAAAGGGCGCTCTGAGAGTGATTACATTTTCATATTAACGATTCAAGACTCTTCTACAAAGGTGGTGCAGCAAGTAACTTTAGGTCTTCTACGTGGATTATAAAATTTTTCTTTAAACATAAAATTTATTCAATTCATACAATGAAATTAGATCAGATTCAGAAGGAAGGACGCTATTTTTCTCCATAGCAGCATTTTTATTGGCCTCTAATTAAGTCACAGAGGAACTGATGTGGCCATGTCTGCTGGCTTAGGGCGAACACTCAGCCAGTAAATCAGCTCGTTTTTGGTAATCTATAATAGAAGAGACATCTGTTTTTTATGCATTATGAATTACTGTCCAACATCTACCACCCAGACAGTATCTGGCCCAGAAACATCCTGCCTCTCCAGATGTCAAAACACATCAGCTCTGATCTGACGGCCTCCACCGATCCATTTCATCCCACAGATCAGTGTTCATGGGCATGAAAACATGGCTCTGTTCCAAACAGCATACAGCCATACTACACCGAGTCTGTAGTGTGTAGTGTGCCAAAACCAGCAGTATACAGAGAACCGAAAAGTGAAGTGTGTAACTTTAGTTTGAAATGTTAAAATACTTTCTCGAATTGCAGTCTATGAAGAGACAACTAAGTAAGCCATTCGTAGCCTGATGTCCCTGAAAAGTATACATATTGTGTTTCTGAGGTGCTACCAAAACTTTTCATGCTAGAACATTACTGAACAGTAGTTACCATGTATAGAAGAATAGGACAACATTAAATAAAGAACATTAAATAACAATTAAATTAATTTAAAAATAGATAGATTGTATAAAATCTAGATGCTACCAAAACATTGCATGCTCGTTTAAGCCTGACAAGCCTAACATGGCAACACACTCAGCCAATAGCATGAGATTAGGGCGGGACTATTTGTTTTTCTAGCCTATGGAAGATGGGGAGAGTGTTCAGGGAAACCTTCATGAAAACTGTTATTTTTGCAGTTCTGTTCAGAATTGACACACTTTAGCTTTAATGAAAAGCTGTTTATTCAGAAGATTTTAAATCGAAGCCACTGAATAAAGTATGAGAAATATGACCATGTAGCATAAAAAAGTTGGAATCATTTATAGTTGCAGGCTGTTTCATATATTATAGTATTTGAAAAACAGTAGCTAGTACACAATATGCTATACATTATGCATGAAAAAAAATTGATGATCGTCAATTCTGAACACACCACTGTAATCAATTCTGAACAATAGTTCTGAACACTATTTAAAAAGTCAATTTACAACTGAAATACAAAGCTGATTTTAATGGATGTTTCATAATTAACAAGCACCTATGTGCATGTTTAGAGGTTACAGGGAAGGTAGAGAGGTTTGGTAGGGTTTAGTGAGTAGTTTAGTATCATCAGTAGGATCACTCATCAGTGAATGACCCACCCACAGGCTAACATTGACCATTAGCGCTGGAGTATTGATCTGAGTAAACACACAGACAGACAGACACACACACACACACACACACACATCGACACACACAATTAATGAACACTGAAAACACAAGTCAAACAGAATGCTATCCAGACACAATGATTTAAGATCAATAATTAATTATAATAAATATTTCAAGAAATAAATGTATACACTTCAATAAATTCTTTACAGATCTTTTACAAAATAAAGGTAACACTTTAGATTAGGGAACACTATTCACTATTAACTATAGTTGTTTATTAGCATGCATATTACCAAAAGATAAACTGCATCGCACCAAAAGATAAACTGCAGTGCTTTACAACTATAGGACAGGAAGAGCTAAATAAACTTATCACTGCATCTAAACCAACAACATGCCTGTTAGATCCTGTACCCACTAAATTACTGAAAGAGTTGTTACCTGTAGCAGAAGAACCGCTTCTCAATATTATTAACTCGTCGTTGTCTTTAGGTCACGTCCCAAAACCATTCAAGCTGGCGGTTATTAAGCCTCTTATTAAGAAACCACAACTAGATCCTAGTGAACTGGCAAATTACAGACCCATCTCAAATCTTCCTTTTATGTCTAAAATTTTAGAAAAAGTTGTCTGCTCAAGCGAATAAAATTTGTGGCCCGGTGATATCAATCTACAATAGTTTTATTGTGCAGAAAGCTCAATTTTAAAAGGACATCTGCGAGCTCTAGTACTAGTTTGCTGCCGAAGTAACGCACTTTCCAAACTCATAAAGATCGGATCACAGACCTCCAGTCAGGTTTCAGGACCTCAGATGATGCCAACCCTGAAACAACATATAAAACTACCATATTTTGCTATAAGTTTGATTGCATCATATAATAATTACTGTTAATAGTGTTCACCGTTTGTTTGATTACGTCTTTAATTGATTTTTCCATACATTTCTGCCATATGTACATTAACTGACAGTCACCACTGATAAGCTACCACTAAATATTGTAGAAACTTAATTTGCTGTAAAGTTGCTTTGCAATGATTTGTATTGTGAAAAGCGCTATACAAATAAACTTGAATTGAATTGAATATTACCAGCATATTGGCTGTTTATTAGTACTTATAAAGCACATATTAATGCCTTATTCTGTATGACCGTATTTTAGATCCCTAAATCTGACCCCACACCTTAACATAACTACTACAACAACTACTTTAATTAGGAGTTCATTAAGGAAAAACCCTTAATAGTGAATATGTTTTCCCTAATCTAAAATGTTACTAAAATAAATAATAAATTAATGTAATAACTACATTTGTAATGGACTTTGCTACATCGCTGAAGTCACAAACCTGCATGCTTGAATATATTCCATATCACAAATGTAAAATGGGATGTGAACAGCATTTCAGTTTGACTACAGCAGTGAAATGTGTGAAGTTTAGCTGGTCTATGGTCTGGTTTGCCCCTGCTGGTAGCTAAATTAACTGAATCTTATGTGGACAAAAAGCATTTCCATTGATGTTCATTCAAAAGTAGCCATGTTATTTTACTAAATGAAATTTACATTTGGCCTACCAATGGCTTAAAGCTGACTTTCTCATTTGCAAGTTCACTGTGCAAAGTATTTTAATGTCCAAACAACTGCACTCCTCGCAGTTAACATTGTGGTTAAAACTCTTGACTTACACAAGGAAGACATAGTAAAAAAACATGAATGACCCAGGAATCTCTACTACATATTTCTGTATCAGGAATATCTCTCTCCATCTGAAAAATGCAATGCAAGACATGCCTGAAGGCAATCTGAAATACATGCAAACAAGCTATATTTTTTATGTGTTTTTTTTTAAAGAAATCTCTTATGCTCGCCAAAGCTGCATTTATTTAATCTATTATTATTATTATTATTATTATTATTACCGTTTTATTTATATAACATATCTTTTTAATTTGAATATATTTTAAAATGTAATTTATTCCTGTTATGGTAAAGCTGAATGTTCAGCATCCATCCTTTTAATATACTGATTTACCGATTCCTATTATTATCAAAAGTTTTTGCTGCTTAATATTTCTATAGAAACCATGATACCTTTTTTCCTCAAACTTTTGAATATCATGGTTACCACAAAAACATGAACAAAAACTGCTTTCAATATTGATAATAATAAGAACCATCATTAATAGCAAATCAACATATTAGAATGATGGATGCTGAAAATTCAGCTTTGCCATCACATTAATAAATTACATTCTATAATATATTTAAATGAAAAATGTAATTATAATATTTCACAATGTTACTGTTTTACTGTATTTTGATCAAATAAATGGAGCCTTGGCAAGTATTAGATATTTCTTTCAAAAGCATTAAAAATATCATAATTATTCCAAACGTTTTGCCGAATATAAATATTCATGATTAGTATATACTATGTACTGTATATACATGCTCACACACACACATATATTCACAGATACACGTGTGTGTGTACAAAAACACAATGTATAAACACAAAACAGTCCAATAGTTTTAAATACCCAGCAGTATTTACATTTACATTTAGTCATTTAGCAGACGCTTTTATCCAAAGCGACTTACAAATGAGGACAATAGAAGCAATCAAAACTAACAAAAGAGCAATGATATGTAAGTGCAAATGACAAGTCTCGGTTAGCCTAACGCAGTACATGTAGCAAGGTATTTTTATATATATATATAATTAATATATTTAAGTCTAATGCAGTGACATACATGTGAATCTACACGTTTCTGCTCAGGAAAGGTGGTGGATGTATTATTAGCCGGCTGCTGGGGTAAATGCCACTTGCTTGCTTGTGCACTTTCTTTAAGTAGCACTGGCAGAAAAGTTTCTGCCAAGAACATGAATGTAACGCCAATGTAAAGAGCGTATGTGTGTTTACACTGGTGTGTGTGTGCATGTGCGAACAGCTCGGTCACGGCTGCCTTCCCGCTACCACTCCAATTAGCAGCTCGTGCGGACAGGCAGAGCGAGGCGTGATCCGCTGCAGAAGAGAGCCGCAACGCTGACTGACAGCAGGAAAAGAGAGATTCATCCAGACGGATTTGTCACGCCTGCAATCCCTGAGCTAAAACAGGCCGACTCCATGCTGGAAAGATCTTAGCGTTCACAACAGGACACTGGAAAGATCTTAGCGTTCACACTGTGATAGCAGGGGAAATCATTGAAATCTGAATTTTGAGAGACGATACTGACAAAAACATCTGACATATGTAAAAACATATGCGTTTATGTATTTAGGGCGGTTTGCTAAGGCAAACATACTGCTGTTGCTCATACTCATAATGCTCAGGGACTTTATAAAAAAACTGAGGATATGCATTAAACTTTGGTGCATTACTCATTCTGTAGGCCTAGTATTTTTATTCAATTTATGAAGGTGCTGTAAGTTAAAGCATTATATATTTTATTATAATTGTACAATACTATCATATTTTGTACATGCAACTTAGCTTTAACAAAATTACCATTAATACAGATGCTGCATCCATTGCATCCAACTAGGAGTGTGTGATATTGACAAAAAAAAAAAAAGATATCTCTATTTACTGGGATTTATTTGAAAATGATAGTCAAACAGTGTTTTGCTAAGTGTGTTTTTGTGCTGGTATCTCGGTTGGTTAGGCCTGGATTATTAAATATGACACTAAAACCACCAGTAGGTCCCTGTCTGAATGAGTGATTCATTGAATCACTCATTCAACCCATTCTATGAATGGATCACTGAATAAATGATTTGTTCAAAAACAGATTGATTTAGGAACGAAACACAGCAGTGCTGCTCTGAGGTGAACAAATGCTCTGTTCTGGCTTTGTCTGGAACTATTTCACTGGCTAATCAGAAAAAAAAAAACGTGTCTAAAATGTAACATTCAGCTTGTTGAACTATTGTATAAAATTAACATCACATTTAAAAATGACACTGTTGCTTGTGTGCTATTACTTAAAGGGTTAGTTCACCCACAAACTCACCCTCATGTCACTACAAACCTATAAGTTCACAATTCTTCTCCTTTGCGTCACCCTAGCGCCATTATGGAGTGCATGTGCATGATACTCTCCATAATGGTGCTAGGATGATGCAAAGGAGAAGAATTGTTGAATAAAGTCGTTATTTTTGTTTTCTTTGCACACAAAAGTATTCTCGTAGCTTCATAAAATTACGGTTGAACCCCTGATGTCACATGGACTGTTTTAACGACGTCCTTACACGTTTCTGTGCCTTGATGGTGGTAGTACCCTTGCTGTCTATGAAGGGTCAGAAAGCTCTCAGATTTCATCAAAAATATCTTAATTTGTGTTCCGAAGGCGAACGAAGGTTTTACAGGTTTGGAGCGACATGAGGGTGAGTAATTAATGACAGGATTTTCATTTTTGGGTGAACTAGCCCTTTAATTATATCAAATCTTATAAATATAAAAAATACAAATAAAAAACATACAGGGATATTTTTTTCCTTTCATAACTTGAATTATAGATGCATTCTTTTCTTTTAGGGTCCATCATGCAGTGAATGCTTTTGAACTGCTTTTGTCATTTTGCACATTATCAAGACGATAATCAGCCTATCACGCACCCCTACATCCAACATGTTCTCACTGACATGCCCTCAAATTAGAACTCAATCAGACGCGCTCGTTTTCTCAGACACTTGCAGAAAAAGGCTTACCAAAACAAAGTTACTGGGTTAACCTTTATCATGTTTCCTTGGTTGGTAGATGCACCGGGGACCTGATTATAGCACTTAAAACCTGGAAAAGTCAGATTTTCATGATATGTCACCTTTAAAGAAGGTTTTCCACCTGTAATTATGACTTTGTGGTGATGTTCATCGTAAATTAATTTTTCTGACATGACTTGAAAGCACATAGTAACAATCAACAATCAGAACCTTAGCATTGACATAGTAATACATAAACAACCAACCATAACACAACATAACAGCAAATGCTCAAGAAATCCCCTACAGTAGGAACTACTACGGGTTTCCAATATTACCCATAAACTGTTCAGTGCAAGAGTGTGAAATGCATCATGGGGATTTATCTTTGCTTTGGCACGTCAACTTGTTTCTTTTCTGCTCTTAGGGCATATTACTCTCAACCTCATCTGGCTTGGCAGCATTCTTGCTTAGATTATTACAAAAATAATCAGAACTCTTGGTCAGGGCGGGCAGGCCTGAGACGGTAGAAATGTGTGTGTGTGTGTGTGAGACAGAAATGAGCTGACTTGAGAAAGGTGTTAATACCCAGAACCGACTGGGTCATACGCTCTGGTGTTCAGTGCAAGAGTGTGAAATGCATCATGGGGATTTATCTTTGCTTTGGCACGTCAACTTGTTTCTTTTCTGCTCTTAGGGCATATTACTCTCAACCTCATCTGGCTTGGCAGCATTCTTGCTTAGATTATTACAAAAATAATCAGAACTCTTGGTCAGGGCGGGCAGGCCTGAGACGGTAAAAAAAGAGTTCACACCAGCCTAACATGCTTTAGATGTGGTTGTTGCTGCTTCAAGACGCCCTACCAACGGTCTACAAGCAGGAGACCAGCTCCACTAGCAGACAGTACAAAGTGTCAACCATCTAGACCAGCTTGGACCAGCTAGAAGCAAGCAGGGCTGGTTATTTTGACTTATTTGTTGGTCATCACATGAGCTGGTCATGAGGAGGAACATGATGAAAACACATGAGCTCAAAAGCAAATGGATCTGATCTGAACCGAAACAGACTTGTGTTTGTCTCTTGCCCGTGAAGGCGTGGCTGATGTCAGAACGGTTTGTTTAAATTGAGTCGGCTAACAATGAACAGTTTGTTTGCAGTCAGACCTTGTGATTGAGTAAAAATACTCACTGAAAATGTATTTGAATATTTGTGTGTTTAATTGGGGTTGGAGCTAAACTCTGCAGGACACCGGCCCTCCAGGACCGAGTTTGGGCACCCCTGTTTTACACAGTGCTGAAAGTTGGCAGTGTGAAACACAGTACACAGTACACAAAAAAACTGTCGATTGAACTGAACATGCATTGAATTCAGAAGATGCCTTAAAGGGATAGTTCACCCAAAAATGAAAATGTGATGTTTATCTGCTTACCGCCAGGGCATCCAAGATGTAGGTGACTTTGTTTCTTCAGTAGAACACAAACAAAGAAGAAGAAGAAGAAGACGCGAACG
>NW_015623069.1:129701-135014 GCF_001515625.1 Sinocyclocheilus rhinocerous | reverse complement strand
AAGTCACCTACATCTTGGATGCCCTGGGGGTAAGCAGATAAACATCAAATTTTCATTTTTGGGTGAACTACCCCTTTAAACATGAATCTCCCGTAACATTATTTCGACAAAAACAATTTCTGCATCCGAATGCTTCTTTTAACATATAGTTTATGAAAAACAGTATGTGGATTACATAGTATGTACAAAATTAAAGGTGCTGTATGTAAGTTTTTGACTCTTCTTAAGCCTAAAAAAATAAGATAATATGTTTAGGAATTTAGGAAACATGTTATGTTTACATAGCTGTTTCTCTGAAAAATAATGCTATAGCCAGTAATTCTACTTTGAAATGTGCAGATTCCAGGTCGGAATTGCAGTAACCATTTCAACCGCTAGCTGGCAATATTACATACTGCACAATGCTCTATGAGCAGAGGAACATTAAAACACAGTAAATCAACTCATCAAATTACAGTGCAAGGCTCGTCGTGTGTCCTCAATCTGGCAAATCCGCGTGAGCGTCGAGTCTGAGTAGGAGGAAGCGGGAGAAACGGCTCTCTCCAATATTTTGAATTTGGACTGCAGTACCCATTTCAACCGCTAGCTGTCAGTCTTACATAGTGCACCTTTAAAGGTGCTGTATGTCATTTTTTGACTGTATTAAAGAATAAAAATACCAACATTAAAACACAGTAAATCAACTCATCAAATTACAGTGCAAGGCTCGTCGTGTGTCCTCAATCTGGCAAATCCGCGTGAGCGTCGAGTCTGAGTAGGAGGAAGCGGGAGAAACGGCTCTCTCCAATATTTTGAATTTGGACTGCAGTACCCATTTCAACCGCTAGCTGTCAGTCTTACATAGTGCACCTTTAAAGGTGCTGTATGTCATTTTCTGACTGTATTAAAGCATAAAAATACCATTCTAAACATCAGCAAACATATTAAGTTCACTTGTTTCTCAGAAAAACAATGCTACAGTCAGTTATTCTACTTTGAAATGTGTGTTCTGTGTCGGAATGTCTGTTTTTGTTTTGGTCTCTGTGACTCTGCCCACTGCCAATTTACCCAATAGTATTTCGACACTCTGGGTTGCCAGTTGGCAGAAAACAAAGCATATTGTAGCAATGGAAGCCAGCAAACGAACTCGCTCAGAGATTGCAGATTCATCCCGACCTACTGTAAAAAGCCTCGGCATCCACCTAAAAATCATCTATGACCAGAGAAATAATAAACAAAATCCCTTTCTAGTCCTATACAAAGATAAAGCATTGAAAACATTTCTTTCATTAGCGACCTCAACAGTTCATCCACCTCTGGTGACAGAACCAGCTTTATAAGTGGTTTATAAGGTTTGACGTCTATTATGACAGTGTTCTGGTAACAGTGAGAATGATCTTTCTGTTTGGAAGAATTCAGTGTGAGTTTGGCTGTGCTCTAAGGGGGAGAATAACACACACCGACAGCAGTGTAAGACACAGTCCGCAGTCTGAGTTTGAGTAAGACTCACCGATGAAGCCCAGCTGGGAGAATTCAAGAATCATCCACTCCTCTGACGGCTGCTGCAGGGCGAAATTCTTCATCGTGGTGAAGTAATTTGGCCGTGCAACAATGTCATCCTCTAGCTGTGAGAGAGAGAGAGAGAGAGAGAGAGAGAGAGAGACAATGCTAAAGGAAGACAAGCAGCTGTGAAGTGGATTTGAATCATTTGCATATAATTGCCAACAACTTCAATTCTTTTTCTGGGCATCTAAGGCTAAATGATTTAAAGGTGTGTCATTTTCCAGAAGTTAATATACTTTCTTTTATACCCTCTTAATATAGAGACAACTATAAGTAAACTCTTCATTAGTTGACTTCCTGAAGAGAGTAAAGGCCTGCTCACACAGACATGAATGTTCGTATGATAATTTGGTCTAATTTCCATGTGCATTTTCTGTTCAGCCTAATGGGAAAGGAGAAGGAACTCAAACGGTTTCAAATGTTAAGATTTGTGTGTTCACTAATACTAAAGTCTTGTTGGCTAAATCCAGGATCTCTTTCTGTTATTCACTGTATAAATAGTCTGTTCTTGAGCTCCACCAAGTCAATGTTTACGTAACAGCATTTCTGGACGTGAAACAGAAAGTGCCAGTCTTATTGGTTGGCCACTTTTTTGTTCACAGTGCAATGGAAAAGAGATTGGAACCGCTCACATTGATGGCATTAAATAAAACAATTTTGTTACTTGATAAAAAATAAATGTTAACTAAAATAAAATAAAACATTAAAAATTCAGCATTTCCCATTTAATAACACGTCTCATAAAATAGTGCTTGTCTAAATAGATGCATTAACAGCCATTCATTAAAATGGCACAGAATTTTTGCACCAAACAAGTCAAGTAAACTGTATTTATATTGTGCTGTACACAATACTCGCTGGTGTCGTGAGTCATGCAGAAAGTAAACACTTTACGTTTAAATCTTACACTGTGCTTTTGATGGCATCTTGATGACTGTCACTTTTTTAAACGCTGGTGGAGTGCATTTTCTTTTCTTTAAGCACCCATGTTGAGACGAGACTGGTTTTCCTTTGCTAAAGTAAGGAAACTTTGCTTTCTTTGCTCCTATTAAACAAACTCGCGAGACTAGCATATCTCTGAGGCGCACACGCTGCGCATACGTCATACGCCTTCCGCGTATGACAGATAACGGAAGAAAAGTGTTTATTACATTTGAAATATGGATATTTTTCTTACAAAAATGCATGAATTCACTACAGAAGGCCTTTATTCACCCCCCGGAGCCGTGTGAAGCACGTTTTATTATGAATGCGCGAGCTTTATTTGACGACTTGTGGACCGTTCAACTGTAACACCCGCTGACTGCAAT
The DNA here is from genome assembly GCF_001515625.1 of Sinocyclocheilus rhinocerous. Classification (NCBI taxonomy): domain Eukaryota; kingdom Metazoa; phylum Chordata; class Actinopteri; order Cypriniformes; family Cyprinidae; genus Sinocyclocheilus; species Sinocyclocheilus rhinocerous. The sequence goes on along the minus strand of NW_015623069.1, from coordinate 132,162 downwards.
GATAAGAAGAGACTGGTTTTCCTTTGCTAAAGTAAGGAAACTTTGCTTCCTTTGCGCCTATAAACAAACTCGCGAGACTAGCATATCTCAGAGGCGTGCGCGTGCTGCGCATACATACTGCGTCATCCACCGGAACTGCTTGAATAAAATGCCGGAAAATGAAAGAGCTTGGAATAGCCAGGACAGTTTTTTATATATCTCTGAATTGATTTGTCTGAAAGAAGAAAGTCATATACACCTAGGATGCTTCTAGGGTGAGTAAAACACAAGCCAATTTTCATTTTTGGGTGAACTAACCCTTTAATGCTTGTGATGGGAGTGCCAAGCAAAAAAAAAAAACTCAAAGTGGATTTAGCATTTTGCTTTTCTAAGAAAAGCAGCAAACACACACATCTGTGTCAAAGAACACACTCCAAAGTGAACACATGATTGGGGGAAAAAAAGAAAGGACTTTGTCATTAGGGCTGTCAAAATGACTGAAAAACTAAATTCGAATTTTCTACTTAAATATTATCAAAATTCGAATTATATTCGAATTTAAAAGGCATAATTTCAGTTAGGGGAAAAAAAGCTTTTGGCTTCTCTCCTGAGGCCACAAGAGGGCGCATTGCGCAAAATATTATGCACGTTTCTTCAAAGCATAATAAAATAACATGACTATCTTTGAAAAAAAAAGTGCATAATGTTTAAAATAATGTTTATAAACCATTTGAATTAATAAAGTTGCTTAAACAATTACATGCATGTATATATAGTTTAATACAAAGGACCGAAAACCAATCACAAAGAGTAGGCTACTTTCTTCATTTAAAAACACGAGATACATTGGGATGGGGGAAAAACCGCCATAAAGTCTTGAGACATGTTTTTTAAAAGTTGAAATTGCATTAATTGTACATGGCTTTCAAATCATGCCGCTCTCTTGTGCGAGACACGAACGTTTTTGCATTCGAATGTGGATTTTTTTTTTTTATTCGACGAATATTCGAAATTCTAAAAAAAAAATTTGACAGCCCTATTTGTCATGTGTTGGCTTTATCTAAACGCCCACAAAAAAAATGATCATAAAAGAACATGCTACAAAAGAAGTGCAAAAGTGGCCTCAAAGGCAGCTTGTCTTTATAAGAGCTTTCTATTTCCTCTGGAAGCCATTTCCCACAATTCCCATAAAATAAACACAAGACAAGCTGTCAGGGTTTATTTCGACCTGCTGACATCACATTATCACTGCATTAATACATGCAAAAAAAAATAAAAAATCTTGTGGGACCAGCTGAGTTCATCGACCCATCCATTCGAACTCGTAATTATGTTCGTGTTCTCTCCAAATATGAGAATCTGTTCAGTTCTAATATGCATAATCTTAATCTTACCTGTACATAATAAGTCCCTTTAGTCTGGGCATACATCATCAGGAAGCAGTAATCCAGGTTCTGCTTTGTCCGCCATCTGCAAAAACAATCAGCATATGCTTTAAAAAGAATTATACACAGCCACACATACACAAACCAACAGGTTGAAAATAATAAATAGCAACAGAGACCTGCTGTTTACAAATAAGAGGACAGTGAGTGATGGATTATTTCTGGCAGCTGCTGTTTGTCGAGCTACATAGATATTCTTTTAAAGTATTGAGCTCAAAAACTGACAACAAATGTAAAAAAAAAACTCCTTCCATTTAAATATTGCACATAATGACATTTCACACCAGGCTTGAAGTCAGTTGTCTTTGTTTCTTGCATGTCTCATCACTGATTTCGAAGTGTGACATGGGAGCTGAATGAAAATTTGAGATACAACGCAAGGGAACATTCAAGCCATTGGTTGGGACAATGAAGAACAAAAAAGACTTTTCCCAATCAGTTGGCATTTTTAGACCACCTTACTTTACTTGTTAAAATGGAGTTGGCAGTTTCCAAGTGCAAGACAGCCTATTATATGAGATCACTAGTAGCTTATGTGGAAGAATGTGATTTATGGTTTATGGAAATTGGCAGGACGATATCTATAACTAAGATGAGATAACTATAGCAGGGTCAGAAATTAACTTAGCTTGGGGCAAAAATACCTCCAAACATCGAGGTATGGCCAGGGTCAGAAAATGCGCAAGTACGAGTTTTTGTTTTTAATATTTATTACATAGCCTATGACAAGAGCAAGAGTGCTGTTTTTGACAATTATCAGCATGACTGGAAATGCAATTTAGGTTTTTATAAAACAGTTCAATAAATAAGAAGTCAATATCAAGTCACTTACATTTTAGGCACATGCTGTCAATATTGTCTGTTTTTGCTTTATTTTGCAAACAAAAATAGTTTTAAACAAATCCACAATAAAGTTGAGCAACACTAAATTAATCTGCGTTTTTGTGTTAATCGGGTGTTTTGATCGATCAAATCGTTTGAATGAATGATGATTCCCTTATTAAGACTATACACACACACACACACACACACACACA
>NW_015623069.1:126376-129583 GCF_001515625.1 Sinocyclocheilus rhinocerous | reverse complement strand
ACACAAAAGCTTTTTGGGGGTTAAATTAATCAAATCTGTCAGATATTTTCCCTATTGTCTTCATAGGCATGAATGAGTAACTAGAGACTTGATTAGATGGCCAAACAACACCCATCCAGGTTTAAAAACACACACTGGACTGGAAAACACCCATTTGGACCTGCACAGTCGGTCAGAAGTTTAAACAAACAGAGAAATGGATTGAAAGTCCCACAGTGTAACTCTTATCAGGGAATCAAACTATGAATGGCCTACTTTGACTATGTATATTATACTAGGATAGGAAAAAGTATTTGAACATCAAAAAATAACTCACTTGACATTTAAGAACTATATATAACTGTTTACAGCCTAGATGCTCTTAGTGAGAGTGTGTAGTGTAGTAACTGGATTTTAACAGCAGTGACCACATGAAATGTGCCGATGCCAAAAGATGGAGTCAAATGATAAACACACAAGCCTCTCACTGTGTTTTACACAAACTTACACACACATACAAATTCAGCGTTTTGGTAAGCTGCCCTACTTCCTGTGAAACCCTGCAGGATGCAAATTATCTGTTAGAGACTTCATATGTGTACATTTACATACATTTACATCAGTTTTTCAACACACACACACGCACATCATAACCCTCCCAGAAAACAATTTTTTGAATTTCAAAAAACACAATTTAATGTTTTCAAGCCATTTGGTTCACAATGGACACAGATAGTGTCCTCAAACCATGTTTATGTTGTAGTACCCATGTCATTATACACGTGTTCTCATAAACCTTATACTGTACACCAGAACACACACACAAACACACAGTGATCTTGTGATGAGAACATTAACCCTCTGGCATCTTTTTGACAAAAACTCTGTCTCTGCTCTTCTCCAAGCATGGAAATATGTCGTCCAGTGTAGGCAGACTTTAGAAGTTGTAGACCCGGTGTTACTCACCTATTGAGAAGAAACAAAGCAACCTCGGCGTCCGATCGCAGGCCTCCGCTCCTTGAGTTCTCTCCAGCTCTGGAAAGCTGATCCGATATTTACACGGGTCCTACTTCTTGTCTTATCGTTCCGCAGACGTTTTCCTCTTTTGTTTTTTATCCGCCATCTCTATCTTTCTGTCGCTCGGCTCGGCTAATGTCCGTCCCATGCACTGAAAGCTCTCTCCTCCACATCACGAGTAGACACGCCCCTTATTGCTGATTGGCTACAAGTTTGTTTTGCTATTCGGCCCGAATCAGTTTTCTAAGTGTTTTTGAAAAATCACATACCCCGCCTTTAACATATTTACTGACATATCACTCAAGACTTGCTGATATAAAAATGATAATTAAACTTTATTTGGAGAACTACTTGTGCACAATGCACATTTCTTAATATTAAGCCTAAAACTTGTTTTAATGTCACTATTGATGAGGATTGTATGATCTTTGAATCATTTATGAATGACTGATTTGATGATTTGAAAATTATTGATTTGATGATTTCTATAACATTTGAAAAATCATGTTATACAAAGTGCAGCAAAAAAGCACAACTTCTAACTTTAGACTTTTAAACTTCTAACTTTTAAATTTTAGAGGTTAAACAATATATAGCGAGAGAGAAAGAGAGAGGCAGACAGACAGATAGACAGACGGAGCCATATTTTTAAATATGTAAATAATTATAGCACACCTAAACTTGTACAGTACTCAGGTGGTGTGCAGTGACCCTCTTTATCTCCTGATTTCCTCTCTTCCTCCTGTGAAGACATATATTGATGTACACTTGTTCCCTATGTTGTTTCAGTGCCCTGTTGGCTAAACTTATATGCACCCTATTTGGAAAAACCTGTGAAATCTGGTCAGCGACAGTATCTCTGACATACAGATGGCAGCTTTTCTCTTTTTTCCCAGATGTGTGAGATGCCACCAATTCGCCCAGGGTCTCTCGAGGATACATCTGTCCAACAATGTCAAATCACACGCCGCACACACACATACTCTAGTGCAGTCACGCAATGTCAGATTAAAACACGCTAAGACTCGTAAACTCATTTTGGTTGTTTACAGACCGGTCTAAATCTTTAACCACTAAAAGACTGGATTTCATTTGAAGTAATGAAAATTAAATGAGTTTGATTTAATGTGTGTAAAATAGAGAATTGCACTCATGCCACCAAACACTTAACCAAATGCGGAGGCATTTGAATAAACACATGCAAGTTGTCCACACTTGAGGAATTTATCTTCTAAATATAAACACAACCTGGCCAACAGTACATTTAAAAAAAACATGAATATTTTAACTACTACACTGACTGAAAAGCTAAACGCTTGCAACACATTACTAAAAAGAAACAGATCTGGTCTAAAATGGATTTGTATTTTTCTTGGCTGATTGGTTATGTAAGGATTAAAGAAACTCAGATAATTTGATCTCCTGAGAAACAGACAATACAAACATACACGGGCATCTTCGAGACACCCCACATAGTGGTGGTGCAGGAAACGCCTCTCTCACATATGCATCAATTCCTTTTCATCCCCTTCCTTCCCCTTACCCATCCTCCCTCCACTTGGTTCACTCAGAATGGTCAATAGTATAATGTTCTACATCAATGCAAATAATATTTACAGTCATGTTTGGTATCATTTGAATAGTCTCAGGGTGAGTGGTACAATGGTCTCAATCTTACAAAAGTAGACTAATAAAGACTTTTTTTAGTGACGTGACATGTGGCCAAGTATGGTGACCCATACTTGGAATTAGTGCTCTGCATTTAACCCATCCAAAGTGCACACACACAGCAGTGAACACACACACACCGTGAACACACACCCGGAGCAGTGGGCAGCCATTTATGCTGCGGCGCCCGGGGAGCAGTTGGGGGTTCGGTGCCTTGCTCAAGGGCACCTCAATCGTGGTATTGAAGGTGGGAGAGAGCACTGTACATTCACTCCCCCCACCTGACGCTGACCAGATTAAAGACTAATAAATAATAAATAATAATAAAGATAATACAGATCCTAAGAGTTAAGAGATATTTTGCTTACTGTAATGGGAGTGCCCTCTCCCAGGGTCTTCCATGTAAATTACCTTCTGTTCCCACTGAGGTGTAAACCACCCAGGTCTGGGACCTGGTTTAATGCAAATTCCAATTGTTTGTACATGCCTCCATTTGGGGGATGTTTTATCTTGGTTTTGTATTTAAAGGATTGTAGCAAAAGG
>NW_015623069.1:118391-126358 GCF_001515625.1 Sinocyclocheilus rhinocerous | reverse complement strand
TGCCTTTCAACCTAAATTCGAGGTCATACTAAAATGGAGTCAGATTAGATAATAAAATGGAGTCAGACTTGAGTTAAACCTAAATTGAATAACTTTGCACGCTGAAAAGACCGAACATGCAAGAAACCTTCACCCACCACTGGATACCTTCCTTGGGCCAAGTGCGTGGACCTTACAGTTATTTATTTGTGTGTCTGCTTGATTGGTGATGGATTCATCTGTCTGTCTGATCCAGCATTGATCTGTTCATCAGGGTGCTCTGGGTTGAACCGGTTGGCCTGATGAGATCCGACAGGCTTCGAGCACAAACAGACGTTAATGAACATATTTACTTGCATCAATCTCCACTGTCCTGACTGCTTATTTTAGGAGAATGTCTGTCCAGAATGGAGCGCTGCTGTTTTACCTTAGACAGAGATGTGACTGTAAAACAGATGAAAATTAGGTTGTGTGGAACATTTCAGTTTGGGAACAGTGTTGGGTGTAATTAGTTACTAAGTAATTAGTTACTGTAAATTCCCTTGAAAAAATAAAGTAAGGGATTACTCTTTTTTCTGTCATTTAATTACAGTTACTTTTTATGTAATTGAACTTAATACTGTGTATAGAATGTAGAACATTTACACTTTAGTGTCCAATTCTCACTTTTAACTAGTTGGTCATTAGCATGAATATTACTGGAATATTGGCTGTTTATTATTACTTAAAAAAACACATATTAATGTCTTATTCTACAAGACCTTATTCTAAATCCTTAATCCTACCAATACTTAAAAGTATCAACTACTTTACTAAGCATTAATAAGCAGTAATTAAAAGTATATTGAGGCAAAAGTCATAGTTAATAATTAGTTAATAGTGAGAATTGGACCCTAATCTAAAGTGTGACCAGATTAAATTATTTAGTTACTTGAAAGAATTAAAAGAACCGTTTCATGTCTATCCATGTATTATTAACTTGTCGAGGTTGAAATAGAATTTAGAAAGTAATTAGTAATAAGTAATTAAATACTTTTTGGAGAGAGTAATTTGTTCAGTAATCTAATTACACTGTTGAAGATGTAATTAGTAACTAGTAATTAATTACTTTTTTAGAGTAACTTACCCAACACTGTTTGGGAATATGTTTGTTCTTGGTGTGAGATCTCAGCAGTCATGCAAAAGGCTAAACTCATGGTTCTGTAATTATACTTTCATCGAAGATCCTCCAATCATTGTCACACCAGGGTTTCTCTAATGTTTTGGTCAGCCGAACACCTTAGATGTAAAATATTTTCTTAAAGCCCCCCTGAGATTTTGAGATAACATTTAAATAATTTAACAACACATTCACATGTTAACGGCTCTCCAGTGTTGGGTAATGGTTACATGATATGCAAGCAAAAAATATATAAAGCATAATTTTTTTAGTAAGTGTTTATTTTGACTTTGTAGCTTGACTTCCAAGTGGACTCAAACCTCTTTTTAGCTGTGATAGTGTCACATGCAGAGATAGACTTTGCCGCATTTATTGTGAGCTACTAAAACACAGGAACATGAGCTGCTCATTGTCACGAATCCGGTCCACGAACTTCCGTCTGCTTGCCATCAGAGGTCACCCTTTCCATTACATTGACTCTCGCACTACACAAACTGTTGCATCATCCCGGACTACATATCCCATCACCCATTGTACTGATTGCACACTGTACTGATTGCACACAGCTGTATCCAATCACACATTCACTATATATCACTCAATCTGACTCCTATCAAACTGCCGAGTATTGTATGCGCTTATCGCCAGCAGTGATAGCTACTTTACAGAGCCCTCGTTAGTTTCCCAGTCCTAGCCTAGTCTTGCCCTGTCTGTTTTCTTGGTTTCTGATCTTTGCCTGTTTTCCTGGATTTATCCCTCTAGTCTCGCCCTTTTGATTCTGTTCGCCGATCGTTGACCTACGCTAGCCCTAGGATTATTCTTGTGTCTTGCCCGCCATATACCTGTTTGCCATTGTTCGACCCTGCCTGTGTTTCTGACCTCTTCTGCTTTAAATAAAAGCTTGCACATGGATCCGCACGTCTCACGTCTTGTCAGCCCCGTAACACTCGTGTAAATGAACACAGTGCTGCGCTTCACTCTGAAACATGCAGTGCATCAGACTATACAGCTACTTCATGAAATCACAGCATTCGATTTGACAACCGCACTAAGCTACTGTATCTCGGGATTATCATGCAGCCTTATTTATTTAATTTTGCATTCAGTATAATTAGTTATTAGATTTTTATCAACTCATGAACCCCAGCTTGGGAAACCCTTGAATTTCTGACAGGAATGAAAATGAGGCTGTGAGGGACAGAAGTACCACATGGATTGTACTGAAACATGCCAATTGTTCACCCGATGAAACCTTTCCAAAAACTTTAAGTAGACAAATAATTCATAATTATGAAATTAATTGTCACATCTTTGAATTCAGCACACAGTGGCACTGTAAGAGTGTGTAAGAGACACTGATGTGACAGGCTGCAGATAAGCAGTGTGTGTGTGTGTGTGTGTGTGTGTGCAGTGGCATTCTTTAGTTTAGTTGTGTGTTTGTGTTAATTAAACTGAACTGGCAGAACAGAGATGCTGGAAGTGTGTGCACACTCATGAATAAGGCATAAAGAAGCCTGACCCCGGGGGAACACGCACACACACAAATAAAGCTCATTTAAGCTCAGGCAGAACTTTCTGCTCAGCAGAGAGCGTTTTCATAAGACCTGAACTCTAGTACATGAACACAGATGCCTCTAGCTAACTCAATTTCACACATTTAGCGTTGCAAAACGGATCCATACACGATTCATAAATGCAAGTTACTTGCAGAATCGAAAGCAGCGAATGTAAAATGCTTTTCTGTACATGTGATCACTGTGTGTGCAAATAGATATGTTTTCCATACTGAGTCACTGTATGCGAGATGCTAATGGCTGAGAAGGGCAGTTGTGGCTCAACGTTCACACTGATGATTCATGGCTAATTACAACAACACACACACACACACACACACAGACTGATGGGATGAGAAGGGTTTGTCATATTACCTGACCCGCTCTTTAGGGTCACCAAACGACTCTTTGAGGTGAGAGAAGTCTGGATAGAAATGGATGGAGGGAGAGATGATCTCCAACAGCCCAGACTGAATTTCCCCTGGAAACCTGAAACACATGCAGAGAGAGGAACACAACTCTGTCATCATTTACTCAGTCACATCATTCCGTTTAACTTTATTTCTTTTGTAAAACACACAAAAAAGATGTTTAGTAAAATGTCCAAGCTGCACTTTTCCATACACTGAAAGTGAATGTGGACTAGTGTCATGTTTTGAATATGCAGAGGAACATTTTCAGCAAATTATGACTTAAATTGTTAAATTTACTTTTTTTCCACACAAAGCTATTGTATGATTTCATATTTAATGGGGTTTTTGTCTCTTTTGGAGTTGGACAGGACTAGTCCCAGCTGAGTGTGTGTTTGCGTGATGCATCTATAAATAATTTTTTTTTTAAAGTCATTTCTGTCAAACATCATTAAAAAAAGAAGGCCACACTTTAGTTTGGGGACCAATTCTCACTATGACTTTTGCATCAATAAACTCTAATTAAGGATTACTTAAAGAATCTAAAATATGGTCATGCAGAATTTCTGTCGGGGATTTGTTGCGCTGCGCCGCTCACGTCCGTAGACGGTGTAACATTGGTTTTGCTTTTTCACAGAACTAATCGTTGCCTGGGTTGCGTACGTATATGTGGGGCGGAGCTATCAAAATAGGGGCAAGACCCTTTTGGGGTAGGGGCGTGTTTGTTTTGGTGATTTCAAATATCAACATTGGCTACCAGAAATCGCTTACTCTGCCTTTAATATGTGTAAGTACTAATAAACAGCTAAAATGCTAGTAATATGCCAGCTAATAAGCAACTAGTTAGTAGTGAGAATTGGTCCCTAAACTAAAGTGTTACCAAAACGAAATAACAGTTTTGCACCAGATAATAATATAGTTTTTATTATTTAGAATCAGTTTTCATTTTTATATCTTCAATTTTTATTTTTATTTAAATTGAATTCAAAATGTTTTAGTAATTTTGCTTTTGTTTTTCAGTAGTTTTTTTTTTAAACATGTCAACATAGTTTTTTATTCATTTTATTGCACTTTTAATTTGAGTTATTTCAGTATATCAAGTTCATCAAGTATATCAACAAAATTAACATTTTATTTCAGCTATTGTGTTTTTTTTCTCTCTCAAGAAACGGATATATTTTTTTTCATGGTTTTAGTTTACTATAATAACCATATTGTGCACCCACATAACACACCCATTAATAGACAGATACAGTAAGGGGAGAAATAAAAGCCAACAAAAGCAAAGATCTAATCAAAACACACACACACACACAGTACTGTTCCAGTGTTGTAACTCTGTGCAAAAACAATCAGTATAAACACAAGCACATGACTAATGTGGGACAAGCAGAACGAAGCAGAGGAACTCTTAACACCCGGAGGATGGACTTTCCCTTCTGTTTCTTCTGCTATTGTCCTCAAAAAGCATGTGAGTAAAGGTCTGTAGTCACACGATCTCTCAAACACATAAACACACATGCATCAATGAAACGCAAGCAGATTGAGGTCATAACATGAATGAAAATCTAGTGTACTCACAGGCGCTTAAGGTTGTCAGCAAGACTATTTGCATATTGTTGATCCGTCTGCAAAACAAAGCAAGAATCAATGGTTTAATAAATGTTCACCTTTGGGCTAGACAAGTGTTTGTAGGAGTTTTTTGGATGGATGTTTTAAGTACAATGTCGATTCTCATTTCCTGACTTTTCTAAAGAGATTATACAGTCTCTGTAGTCAAGAGAGAAACTTTAACTGTCCAATAATGGAAGCAAATGGTGATGAGCTGCTAAAGCACTTTCCACTATAAAACAGCAGATGGATTTCACTGTTCAGATTCAATTTCACGGTTCGTTCAAAACGCGACTCAAGCACGCACCGCATTCTGGGAGTTTCCACAAGGGGCGCTATAGCCGTCATTAAAATGAACAGAATTACAGTTGGTTCTGGTTCTGTAAGATCATTGTTTTTTTGTTTTACTTTAGGTCTTTAAACGTTTTATGCATTGCTTTATCATTTAAAACTTGCTATGCAAGGATTTGCTTTAAACGTTTGTGCTGTATTTAAATAAAAGCCACTTGGATTTCAATTCTGTGATCAATTGTCTTTATTATGAATGATTTATCCGTGCACATCTTTAAATTCATGAGTTCAATCTCTATAACGGAGAGAAAAGAATGGCAATTTTCGTTTCATGTTGACTTTAAGTGTTCAAATACTCTAGGGCTGTTCTGAAGCACTATTAATGTACCCTATTGTGTCAAATGGAGCCCGAACAGTAAAACTCAAGGACAGCGTACGAGGGCATAATGTGAGGATACAGACATTGCGTCAGTGTCCATGACCCATCAAACCCTCATTACTTCCCACAGATCTCTCATGACTAAGTCATTGTTTTTAAACTATCAGAGCGACTCCTGAGACACAGGGAAGAGATGATGAGGAAACACCTGCAGCAACTTTGACCAAATCTTTCGATTCCAGAGAATTGGGAATTGCTGCTTTTTCAGACAAATAGGAAGCTTGAGGATTGTGACTTAGTTATAATGTGACGAAAAACTCTGTCCCATTTACTGTCACATCAGCTATACTCTACATAACGGTTCAAAGACAGAACAAAAAGACAACACTCCAAAAGCCTCTGTCATATAAAACAAATCCTTTTCAACCCTCTATTCAAAATAATGGACAGAAAAATGTATCCACGAGATGTGAGACAGTTCAATCTAATCAACAAGATTTGTACATTTCCTGATGAAAATGTGAGTGGTGCTTTCCGGGGGGAAAAATGCCCACAATGGCGCTGCTTCGGGTATAGTATAGTATAGTAGTATGCCTTAGCAAGCAAACACCACTAGTGATTTTGTTTCTCACAATCAAATGAACAGTGAGGATTTCCTGTGAGACATCAACAAAGCACATCTTTTGCTGCAGTCTGACGTTGTCTCAACACATTTGCATCTACAGAAAGCCGAACCATGCTGTATATCAATGAAACTGACTGGCATGCATCTAAATTGTGTATGCAAAGTACATGCAAATGGGTCTGCTTGAATCCAAATAAGCTGCAGGTGTGTGGAAATGACAAACACTCAGAAACGTGACAACGAGGAGTACTGCACGTTTGTTTAATTCAAATAACTCACTCACAGAACATACGTTATTAATGGTCAAGAAGTAAGTTCTTTATCAAAAGCTGCAAATTAATCAATACAATCCGTTTTACTTTTTTAATTTCACCCAGAAAATAAACATTCTGTCATCATTTACTCGCCCTGACACTGTCAATCCCAACCCAAATGACAATTAAAATGAATGATGAATATTCATTTTCAGTGAATAAACGTCAATAATATTCAGTAATTTCAGTGAATTTTGTTTCTCACACAAAACTATTGGACTATACTCTAGTGCATGAATCATATAAACCATTTTACAATAATTTCAGGATATGAATACTCATTTTAAACTGTACAATATTTGAAATGCAAATTCCAAGGCCTCCAAATGATCAACATGACCATGCTTTCTGTCATCTGATCAGTAGCTCATACGTTCTTAGCAACTAAAATGCCTTTTAGTATAATCAATTATCTCAAAAGTAATAGGTGTGCAAACATGCAAACCAGATATAACACACACACACGGTCTGAATTTCATTGCCGGCAGTTACTTATGAACAAATCAGTACATCATAATTGAGAGATTGTTCACTGGGCAACGCAGCTGAAACCTCTTGCGCTTTACCGGTCAAATTGCATTGCAGAAGTAGAGCCCACATATCCTTAGGCCACTGTAGCTTTGCAGCCACATGCTCAAACGCGACGAAATAGGAGTCCACTTCGGTCTCTCTAAATGGCGGTACAAGTCTAATATACCTGCTAACGTCAAAATCAGATTGTGACTCAGAAGGTGAATCAGAGGAGCTTTGATTAAGGGTCTGCGCAGAATCTACTATTGGCATCCCAGCTGATGAACCAGCAGATCTAATCCGAGGTGATGGAGTGGGTCTGCTACGTAATCTTAGAGCCTCCATCTCATTTCCATGTCGCTCACTATCCCGTGCTCGTTCAGCTTCTATTACTCGAAGCCTGATGCGCTGAGCCTCACATTCTTGTCGCTTTAACTCAAGATCTAATTCTTTTAGCTTAATTTCCAATACAGCATCAGAACCAGAATCTTTTGAATCCATGTTGAGAACCGAATCAAAGCCAACAGTCTCAGATTCTTTCCCAACCTCCCCACCTGACGCAGCCAAAATGCCAGCTTCTACCAACTTCCCAAATAAATCCTCTTTGATAGCCTGTTTACTCGCCTCTGTAAGTATACTAATGTTAAAGAAGTCTGCAATGGAAATTAAATCCCTTTTACGACAACGATTATATACTTCCACAGTGGGAAGTAACGTAAACTAGATTAAATCAAATTCCATATCTTAATCACTAACTTCTCCCACATCAAAAGAGCAAAAACAGCCAGGCAAAAACAAAGAGAAAAAAAAGGACACTTACCATTTACAAATTTGATCATCCACCAGCGGAATAACTTTCAACGTTGTTTCAAATAACACCGATAACATCAATTTGTTACCACTTTGTTAGACGAGCCCCCAAATTCTGTTACGTTCCCAGTTAGTCTAGGGTTAAAGGAACAGGTAACAGAATAAAAAGGTGATGTGTGGAGGCAGCAAGGTTCAATTCCCAACCCCAGAGCTTTAACAAAGGCCAAGAATCTCGATATCAAAACAAGTTATTTTATTTGACAGATATGGGAGGATGTCAAAACTTCAAGAGGGGGCAAGGCCAAAATAACAAACATAAACCCTCT
>NW_015623069.1:93297-117309 GCF_001515625.1 Sinocyclocheilus rhinocerous | reverse complement strand
AAGCTTTTTGGGTTGAGAATAGAAGCCTCACGACGCAGCCTCCACACACCCCTTGCGCTGTGCAAGCTGGCTGCTTATATCCTCACTGCTTCCCCTCCTCCTGCAATCACATCAGATCACCAATCATTGGAAGCAGGTGGCAGCCATTACCTCCTGCTTATAGGAAGTAAAAGGGATAGAGAGAGAAACAGGGAGAGAACAAAAGGAAAAAAACTAAACAAATACGTCCTTGGACGTAACACCCTCACCACAAAAGATTACAGCCAAAGGTTGTAATACAAAAATATACCACTAGACAAGTCTTAATTATCCAGAACATAAGTTCTAGACAGAGCATCTGCAACAACGTTATCAGCTCCTTTTTTATGCCGGATCTCGATGTTATATTCTTGCAAAATAAGAGACCAACGCATCAAACGTTGGTTGGAATTAGACATTCTCAAAAGAAACACCAAGGGATTATGATCGGTGTAAACTGTAATGGGGCTCTTACTTCCACCCAAATACACCTCAAAATGTTGAAGTGCTAACAATAAAGCCAATGCCTCTTTCTCAATTGTACTGTAATTCTGTTGACTCTTAGAAAACTTCTTAGAGAAAAAAGATACAGGATGTTCAATGCCCGCTTGATCTTCCTGCAGCAAAACCGCACCGGCTCCGGTAGCGCTGGCGTCCACCTGCAACTGGAAGGGTAATGCAAAGTTGGGAGCAGAAAGGACAGGGCAAGTACAAAGAAGGTCTTTAGCAGCGTTAAGAGCACTTGTACACTCTGATGTCCACACAAACTTCTTAGATGTACTGTAGCAAATCAGCTCATGGGGAAATATGAATAATTAATCATAACTAGTTATAATTAATTATAAATATTTAGATCCGCTGTAGATATTTACTTCGGTGGAGTCAGACTTGGGCACTAAGATACAAGGGGAACTCCATGGACTTTGGCTAGGAACAGCCAGCCCATGATCAATTAGATATTGAACCTCAGATTTCATAAGGTCACGTTTCTTTGGATTCACTCGGTAAGGATGCTGCTTAATTGGTGGACTGTTACCTACATCAATATCATGACATAGTACAGTAGTTTGGGACGGCACATCAGCATAAAGGCTGGAATATTTACCAATCAAACTACTGATGGCTTCAAACTCACTTGCAGACAAATGGGAAAGGCAGGTCTTCAAGTTAGCCACAATGGCAGAATTCTGCAAACGGACACACGAAGTTGGAACATCTTTTGCCATTAATCCATCCTCCTCAGGGCAATACACTGGAGGCAAAACTACAGTAGTCACAGGCACTGGCTTAACAGAACTTGTTTTATTCACATTCCGTGCAACATAGGCCTTTAACATGTTCACATGACATACCCTGCTTTTCTTCTTCCGATCAGGAGTACAGATGACATAGTTGGTGTCACTTAGCTTCCTCTCAACGGTGTAAGGTCCAGAGAACCGGGCCTGCAACGCAGAGCCAGGTACAGGAAGCAGGACAAGCACAGACTCACCAGGCTGAAAAGTACGGGCCACACTCTTACGATCATACCGTACCTTCATCTTAGTCTGGGAGTTAACAAGATGAACTTTAGCAATCTCACAGGCCTTGTAAAGTCTTTCACGAAAAGAACTGACATAGTCAAGGATAGGCATAGGTGAAGAACTTTGCAACAGGAACTGCTCTCTGATCAACTTAAGAGGTCCTCGTACGGTGTGCCCAAACACCAGCTCTGCTGGACTGAAACCCAGTGACTCCTGGACACTCTCCCTTGCAGCAAACATGATTAATGGTAAGCCTTCAACCCATTCCTTACCAGTCTCAATGCAAAATTTTCGGAGCATCGACTTAAGAGTCTGGTGGAATCGCTCCAATGCACCTTGGGATTCTGGGTGGTAGGCACTAGCCAATTGGTGCTTAATACCCAACTCATTTAACATCTGTGAAAATACTTTAGATGTAAAATTAGTACCTTGATCTGATTGGATCACCTTCGGTAAACCAAACATAGAGCAGAACTAAATAAGCTCTTGAACAACTGTCCTTGCTTTAAGAGTGCGAAGGGGAACTCACACACTTACCAAGGTATACAACTACAGCTTTAGCAAATTCACATTTTGCTAAATTTAAGGTTAGTGAAGCATCAGCTAACAGTCCAAACACTTCATCCAACTTGACCAGGTGATCTTCCCACGAGTTGGAGTACACCACAACATGACAAGGATGACTTTAGACCCGGCCAAAAAAAATTTGGAAATCGATGGAAATTTTTTAGTCACTCCTAAGTGGCCTGATAAAGCATTCTCATGAGCTAATTGTAACACTTGTGAATGATACCCAGAAGGTAGTACAATTTGATGAACCTCTTGCCAATTCAAATCAGAACACTGAGGCTTCCATCTACACTTCAGTACCCCATCCTCCAAAAAGTAAGTGACACCAACTTCTGGCGCTTGCATAATGTCTACAACGGCATCCAAGCAAGAGTCTAAGGAAGGATCAGAAGTCTGAGCTGCAATCAAGTCCTCCTTACAAACCTTTAAAGAAAGAATGGGTAACTCACTTAATTTTTTAAATGGAAATTGTGAAAATCAAAAAAATTTATTTTTGAAAATTTGCTCATTGCAACTCATTTTACCAGCACAGGTCACATGTATTCAATATTTTTTTTTTTTTTTTTTTTACATTGCAGTAATATTTTGCTGTATTTTTGATTAATTAAATGCAGTATGGTGAGCATAAGAGACTTCTTTCAGACCTCAAACTTTTTAACATTGTACACGTAATTGCCTGTAATACCAAATTTAAATGACACTCTGATGTGCATTTATGACCCTTTTGTGTGATTTTAGAAATATCTGAGCAGGCCAGGAAGAGCGGTTTGAAAAATATGGCCTCATAAAAAAGTAAAAAATGCAGCTGAAAATAAAAAAGAGTTAATTTCATTGTCTGGGTCTTAGCGATCCTCTTACCCCACATCTGCCAAACGCTTATTATATCATCACTCTTAAAATATATTGTCTCTGTCTGACTCTCTCATACTGCTCTCCATCTCCTGTCCTGGGTCTCTGGCCCGTCTGAGTGGACATTTCTCTGGGGTGCTGTCCAACAGCGGGGAGGAGACGCTCGCTGTCCCGCAGGCTCTCCATCCAGCTTTAATTAGGATTGAGCTCTTAGAAATGCAAATGCACAGTCAGACAGGACTCTGTGTGTGAATGGTACAGTAAGCTTTAGTGGTGATCTGTCAAAGTGAATGCACACGGGGCTGATTAGCGACTTTCTCTCTGTCTCTCAGTGTCGATAGTGATGGGAGTGCCCAGTGTGAAGAGAGAGGTGCACTCCTACCTGACAGACACGCTGAGCTCGCTGATGTCTGAGCTGAGTCCGGCCGAGAAGGAGGACTGCGTGATTGTCGTCTTCATCGCGGAGGTAAGATCAGAGCAACAAGAGTATGCAGAACGAATTCACTTTTTATGAGGATGTAGCATTTTTCTTTATGAGACCCAGAAATGTGATCTGTGTGTGTTGTGTAATCATGTATCATACAGTATGTGGGTCACTCGCATCTTGTTGTCTTGTGACTTTACCTGCTTTCTCTATTACATATATATGAAGTGACTTTTGAATGATCTTATTAAGGAGTCACTGAATCACAGCAATTTGTTCAAAACGCTGATTCATCCAGTATATAAAAAAAGTCTCTTTAAGAGTGAGTCATTGAATCATTTACCAACCAATTCGTTCAAATGCATGTGAACTCAGCCCGTTTCCTAAATATCTGCAATCATATTACGGTATTATAATTCTTTAGTACAGTCAAAACATTACATACAGCATCTTTAAATGTTGCTCGACCAGAGAGTTCCAAACAGAGTGAAAGGTAGGCATAATATTGTGTCTAAAATGTAAGTTACTTGGTGTTAACTTCTTGTTTATTGAATATTGTATAAAAGCAAGGTCACACTGGCATTTACGGTGTTTTCCAAATATCAGCAAAGCAATGATTACCATGCTGATATTTGGGAACAACAGTATTCTTGTTTGTGTTAGTGCTTCAATAAAAACATGTCATCTGATGTATTAGTTCTTTAAATAGCTTCAGCGTAATTAGGTACTTTTTGTAACTAGCTTATGTAGCTAGTAAAGACTTTTCTAAACTGGTAGCTTTATTGTAGTTTATCTACTGTAAGTTATGAGTAGTCTGTAACTTTCAGAAGCTACTGTACCGTTTGCAAGTCAGTTTTCCCATTGATTATAATGCTGACCCGTAATAACACAACACTGCCCTTCTGTTCAGTCAGTAGTCTACACAGCCCAGTTAACATAAGTTGTGTCCCAAATGACGTTCTGTACACTGTGCACTTATACTATGCACTATGTTCTCTACTGTCTAGTATATGAATTTTATAAGATTGTTTTGTCATTTAGTATCAGAGTCTGATACTATATAGTAGACAAGTGGGCATATTTCGCCGCAGGTAATGAAAACACAGCAATATTTGATTTTTTCATATGCCCCATTAAACACATTACAGTTCAGAGAGAGCAAACTGTTAAAAGAAACAGCTTAATGAAAGAATTAATTGTAATGATAGAAATTATAGTGACGAGAGGGCAGTTATATTTATTTTTATGCAAAATAAATTGTCTATTATTTTTGGATTTGGGGATGAAATGGACCTGGTTCTGTGAGATTTACTGTTATGGGCAGTGTTTTATTTGCTATGAAGTTATTATGAGAGAGCAGTGAAATTGGATTTGTTTTAGATAACAGTATATTTAACAGATGTATTGTGATAATTGCAGTGAAGCATCATTCTGTGTTTGACCACACTGAGATGATTGTATCACAAGGTCATTGTGTGTTTGTGTTTGTGTTTGTGTGTGTTTGAGCCGTTTCACATTAATTAGCATTGACTGTAGTTGTTACGTTCCCAGTTAGTCTAGGGTTAAAGGAACAGGTAACAGAATAAAAAGGTGATGTGTGGAGGCAGCAAGGTTCAATTCCCAACCCCAGAGCTTTAACAAAGGCCAAGAATCTCGATATCAAAACAAGTTGACAGATATGACAGATATGGGAGGATGTCAAAACTTCAAGAGGGGGCAAGGCCAAAATAACAAACATAACTATTTGGGAGACTCCAAATACACCTTATGGAGAGGAATATTAACACATCCCATTTCACATCCACGAATTAACACATCACTACCGGTATATGACTCGGGTGAAAAAGGTAACATCTCCTCCAAAATTAATGACTGCATGGCTCCTGTGTCCCTCAAAATCTGAACTTGCTGTGTCTCAGAAACAGGCGAAAGAGAAACGGAGCCGAAAGAGAGAAAAGGTTGGTAAGCAACAGCATCCAAATCTTTCAACACTGGTACGGATTGTACTAAAGCTACATTTTTGGCCTTAGAAACACTTTTCTGTTTCCAAGCCTTACACTCTGAAACGACGCAGCCTCCACACACCACCTTTTTATTCTGTTACCTGTTCCTTTAACCCTAGACTAACTGGGAACGTAACAACTACAGTCAATGCTAATTAATGTGAAACGGCTCAAACACACACAAACACAAACACACAATGACCTTGTGATACAATCATCTCAGTGTGGTCAAACACAGAATGATGCTTCACTGCAATTATCACAATACATCTGTTAAATATACTGTTATCTAAAACAAATCCAATTTCACTGCTCTCTCATAATAACTTCATAGCAAATAAAACACTGCCCATAACAGTAAATCTCACAGAACCAGGTCCATTTCATCCCCAAATCCAAAAATAATAGACAATTTATTTTGCATAAAAATAAATATAACTGCCCTCTCGTCACTATAATTTCTATCATTACAATTAATTCTTTCATTAAGCTGTTTCTTTTAACAGTTTGCTCTCTTTGAACTGTAATGTGTTTAATGGGGCATATGAAAAAATCAAATATTGCTGTGTTTTCATTACCTGCGGCGAAATATGCCCACTTGTCTACTATATAGTATCAGACTCTGATACTAAATGACAAAACAATCTTATAAAATTCATATACTAGACAGTAGAGAACATAGTGCATAGTATAAGTGCACAGTGTACAGAACGTCATTTGGGACACAACTTATGTTAACTGGGCTGTGTAGACTACTGACTGAACAGAAGGGCAGTGTTGTGTTATTACGGGTCAGCATTATAATCAATGGGAAAACTGACTTGCAAACGGTACAGTAGCTTCTGAAAGTTACAGACTACTCATAACTTACAGTAGATAAACTACAATAAAGCTACCAGTTTAGAAAAGTCTTTACTAGCTACATAAGCTAGTTACAAAAAGTACCTAATTACGCTGAAGCTATTTAAAGAACTAATACATCAGATGACATGTTTTTATTGAAGCACTAACACAAACAAGAATACTGTTGTTCCCAAATATCAGCATGGTAATCATTGCTTTGCTGATATTTGGAAAACACCGTAAATGCCAGTGTGACCTTGCTTTTATACAATATTCAATAAACAAGAAGTTAACACCAAGTAACTTACATTTTAGACACAATATTATGCCTACCTTTCACTCTGTTTGGAACTCTCTGGTCGAGCAACATTTAAAGATGCTGTATGTAATGTTTTGACTGTACTAAAGAATTATAATACCGTAATATGATTGCAGATATTTAGGAAACGGGCTGAGTTCACATGCATTTGAACGAATTGGTTGGTAAATGATTCAATGACTCACTCTTAAAGAGACTTTTTTTATATACTGGATGAATCAGCGTTTTGAACAAATTGCTGTGATTCAGTGACTCCTTAATAAGATCATTCAAAAGTCACTTCATATATATGTAATAGAGAAAGCAGGTAAAGTCACAAGACAACAAGATGCGAGTGACCCACATACTGTATGATACATGATTACACAACACACACAGATCACATTTCTGGGTCTCATAAAGAAAAATGCTACATCCTCATAAAAAGTGAATTCGTTCTGCATACTCTTGTTGCTCTGATCTTACCTCCGCGATGAAGACGACAATCACGCAGTCCTCCTTCTCGGCCGGACTCAGCTCAGACATCAGCGAGCTCAGCGTGTCTGTCAGGTAGGAGTGCACCTCTCTCTTCACACTGGGCACTCCCATCACTATCGACACTGAGAGACAGAGAGAAAGTCGCTAATCAGCCCCGTGTGCATTCACTTTGACAGATCACCACTAAAGCTTACTGTACCATTCACACACAGAGTCCTGTCTGACTGTGCATTTGCATTTCTAAGAGCTCAATCCTAATTAAAGCTGGATGGAGAGCCTGCGGGACAGCGAGCGTCTCCTCCCCGCTGTTGGACAGCACCCCAGAGAAATGTCCACTCAGACGGGCCAGAGACCCAGGACAGGAGATGGAGAGCAGTATGAGAGAGTCAGACAGAGACAATATATTTTAAGAGTGATGATATAATAAGCGTTTGGCAGATGTGGGGTAAGAGGATCGCTAAGACCCAGACAATGAAATTAACTCTTTTTTATTTTCAGCTGCATTTTTTACTTTTTTATGAGGCCATATTTTTCAAACCGCTCTTCCTGGCCTGCTCAGATATTTCTAAAATCACACAAAAGGGTCATAAATGCACATCAGAGTGTCATTTAAATTTGGTATTACAGGCAATTACGTGTACAATGTTAAAAAGTTTGAGGTCTGAAAGAAGTCTCTTATGCTCACCATACTGCATTTAATTAATCAAAAATACAGCAAAATATTACTGCAATGTAAAAAAAAAAAAAAAAAAAATATTGAATACATGTGACCTGTGCTGGTAAAATGAGTTGCAATGAGCAAATTTTCAAAAATAAATTTTTTTGATTTTCACAATTTCCATTTAAAAAAAAACTTCAAAAATGATGCTTGATTTGTTGGATTCAACCAAGAAAATGTCTGAGCTACACTTTTTTGAAGTCAATAGGCAATTCAAAATTCAGCAAAGTCAATTTTGGGAAATATCGAGTCAAAGTTTTCTGAAGGTTCCAAAGCAAAATCACCTAGCAACGCTACATCTTTTCCTTCACTTCTTTTCTTAATAATATTCACTATATTAATATAGCACTTTTTGTTATTAAAAATGAGAACAAAGATGCAAATAAACAGCAGAACAAATATAAGAAAGAAACAAATGAAACAGTGCATTACTTTTTCCAGCTTACATCTAAACAGAAGCATTAAAGTAAGAAAAAACGAATAGTAAGTGGTCAGCCTCTAGGTTAGATTTCACATCTCTCCACCATCTCAGCAGATATTGATGTTATTGCCGTTTCAGTGTTTCCTTTGAGTTCAGCGTTAGTCATAAACCACTTCCCGTTAGCAGTACATTCAACACCACTCGCCTCTGAGACGGTGAACACGGAGATTCAACAATATCGCATGATCTCATCTGACAGCAGCAGGTCACTAGAGGCACCAAACCCATATTTTACACATGCAGGAGAATGTAGCAATCAATCAATCAATTATTTATAAAGCACCTTAAAAACCATGAAGGTATACCAAAGTGCTGTACAAGAAGATCAAAAACAGTAATAACAATTTATTATAATACACAAGTAAATACCTGTAAAAGTGCACATCAAACGCCTGTGAGTACAAATGGGTTTTAAGATGTGATTTGAACATCTGCAGAGAGGTCGAAGAGCGCACAGAGAAAGGAAAATCACTCCATAGTTTAGGGGCCACAACTGAAAATGCTCGATCACCTCTACACTTAAAGGCACAATATGTAATGTTCGCCACTAGAGGGCGCGTATTCAAAATAAACAAATAGACACAGGCGTATTTTGACGTTTTTTTTGAGTGTGGAATCATGGGAGTTGTCGTCTTGCAATCCGACGGGACTCGGGCAGAAATCATGTTCATGGATGAGCTAATGATTTATTAACGTAGCAGAATGAAGCAGGGTGAGGCTGAAATTCTTCCTATTGTGAAGTCATGCAATGTGAACCCCCCTGTCGCCGATCCATCGTGCAATGTGAACACAGCAGCAACTGAATGCTACCCCAGATAGTCACGCAGTGTGAAAACAACGGCGATCCGACGAGTTTGAAAATCGTGCAGTGTGAACTCGGCATAAGACGTGTACGTGAACCTTGAGCATAATCTGCGAGTTAGATCTTAGCCATCTTGAGGAGGATTGAATAACTAACAGATCCTTGATGTACTCTGGGGACAAGCCATTGATGGTTTTAAAAACGAATAACAAAATTTAAAAAACAATTCGTTGTTTAACTGGTAGCCAGTGTAAAGAGGCCAGAATTGGTCTCTTTTCTTAGTATTTGTCAGCAATCTGGCCGCAGCATTTTGGACCAATTGTAACCTCGACAGGGTTACGACTGACAAACCCCTGCATGTAACGCATTACAATATAGTCCAATCGTGACAATATAAAAGCATGTATAACTTTTTCAAGATCATTCTTCGATAAAACTGACTTCAATTTTGCAATCCTCTTCAACTGAAAGAAACTATTTTTTACTACTGACGATCGAATTTGAGCTCCGAGTCGAAAATGATGCCTAAATTAGTGGCATGACTATCATAACATCTCACACGCTACAGAGAGGAACTCATTTTGTCTGCTGCTCGCACTGACCTCCGGTGCGGCCCTGGCCGATGTGCACGGCCGGCTGGAGGCTGGTCTCTTTGGCCAGCAGGTGCGGCAGATGGTGGAAAATGCTGGGCAGCTGAAGAACATTCTTACTGCTGGTCACGTTCCACAGCTTCAGCTTGGTCTCATCTGAAAGACATGACCATCATCTGTCATAGTCAGCTGATTTAAACTACTAGCACATGATTTGATATGAATTGTTATTGTCTTTAAAATAATTCTGAGCATCAAAATTAATTAACAGGAAGCAGAAGTTTATTAAATCTTACTTATGTTCCTGTGGCTCAGTGGTAGAGCATTGCGTTAGCAGCGCAAAAGGTCGTGGGTTCGATTCCCAGGGAACACACATACTGGTAAAAAATGTATAGCCTGAATGCACTGTAAGTAGCTTTGGATAAAAGCGTCTGCTAAATGCATAAATTATTATTATAAATTATTAAATTATTAATATTCATTATTAATTATTATGTTTCAATGCTCACATTTATACTACATTTAGCTAATAGAAGTAGCAGCTTAATGATATTCCTTATGAAAAGACATGTCATAAGAAAAAAAAAACTTTTTAAAACACAGCTGACAGCTGTGCATGATGTGATCCTTAATGAATGAGCAGAAATCTGACCAAAAACAAGCTGAATGAAGACGGTGCCGAAACAAATGAAAGCAAGTTTTAGAATGGAAACCACAAAACGTACAAAATAGATCAATATCAATTAAATCCAGAGGACCGTCACTTCACAAGCTTCATAGTGTGATAAGCGTGAGCTCATGAAAGCACATATGACAGTTGGCTGTAAGCAATGGTTTATATAGTTAAAGAAGTTTCAAATATGTGACCCTGGGCCACAAAAGCAGTCTTACTGGTTTTGTGGTCCAGGGTCACATATTAGTATTTTTCTCACATACCATCGTGTAAAGCTATGCAATATCCACTTCAATTATATGACAGAGATGGATTTAAAAAAAATCTTCATTTGTGTTCATCTGAAGAAATACAGTCATACTGTACCCTTTAAAGAGACAGTTTACCCAAAAATGAGGAATCATTTACTCATAAACCTTTTTAAAAAATAATTTTTGTTGTTTTGGACCCTAAAGACTTTCATTTCATGGATAAACACTTTCGCTAGAAAGTCGTGTATGCCTAAGGTTGAAAATAAATGATGATTATAGTGAATGCCCCTATGAATGGTTTTATTTTTACGATTTAGTTTTAATCCAAATGATGCTTGTGCTAAGTGAGTGAACATCAAAGATCACACAACAGAAGTGCGCGCGTGCTCTCTCTCGCTCTCTCTGTCTGTCTCTCTCTCGCTCTCTCCCTACCGTTAAGTAACTTGTGCATTGTTTTACTTACTTGTCTTTGACATATCCGACCGAACTATAAACTTTCCAGTGATGTCTGTGAGAAAGATATATTCACTCGGCAAGCTCGCGCATCTGCGCCGCCGCGCGCTCAATCCACTCAGCGTGCTTTTTTTATCAGCTCGCGCACTTCAGCTATACAGGCGTTAATACTGAATGTTTAACATTATATTTATTGCATACATATACTTCGTAGTAGACATCCATAACTCCTTTCTGCTGTCTGTTGTCAGTGTTTCTTTGTTTGAATATGGCGCTTATCACATGCTGTGTGGTATCGGTGTTTGGTATCGGGGCATTTTAACGAGTACGAGTACGAGTACAGGAGGCCAGTATCGGGCCCGATACCGATACCAGTATCGGTATCGGTGCATCCCTAATAAAAACAGTTTAAACATTCCATAAAACACATTATTTTGTGTTCCACAGAAAAGAGCACATCAAACAGGTTTGGAATGACATGAGTAAATGATGACTGAATTTTCATTGTTGGGCAAAGTATTCCTTTAATTCTACCCCTATATAGCAGAGGGCAATGATTGGTTGACAGAAAAGTGGTCATCTGTTGTTTTAGGATGTGGTGGTGTTGTTTAGTCTCGCGGTTGGTTCTGTGTCTGACCTGACAGGCTGCTCCAGGTGCGGTTGATGTCCCGCAGCGCTTGCTTCTCAGCGATGGCTCGCTTGATTTCGTCCAGCACCAGGTTGAGCTCTTTGGAGCGTTTGAGGTTCTCTTGCTCAGCGGAGTGCAGACGGTCTCTGAGCGCCAGAAATTCACGCTGGTAAATGTCTACGACATTACCTACAATCAGAACAGAGAGAACAACACTAATTGGTGGTTTAAAGTGCAACACTTCTACAGAAAACCTGCAGCTTTTGCTTGCTCTCAACACACTTCATCAACTTCATGCTTTATAATTTATTATAACAGCATTCATTTATCCAGTCAAAAGAACCGTTATGTTATGCATCGATAAATAAAGGCCAATAATTCAACACAGACCATGAGCATGTTTCTCTATGGCCTATATTTAACAACAGGGTTGTTTTTCGGATAGTAATAAGGATGACAAGTGTAAAAAATTAGAGGATATTTTGAGTCTCTCCTTCTCTTCTTCTCTGTGCCCTTTAAAGGGCTGAAACGGCACTTGTTTACATTTAAACACCCCAGTTTTCTTAGACAGTGAGAGAATAGAGCTGGTGTCATGTATCCAGCCAGTCATTCATGACATTTAAACAAGTGTTTTAGTGAGGTTGCCTGTTTTCTCCATGTCTCGGGTCATAATCTTTCTTAACGGGCGAGCAATGTTTCTGACCCCAGAGGTCAACATGCAGAGACAGTTAGAAATACAAATCTGTTCTTTCAACCCTCAAATACAGATCAAATGTCAAACTTTAAAAGAAATAAAGAAAACACTAATCTGTTTAGATGTCATGTTTACTCACCTTCAGATAATTAACCTATAAAAATGTAATGGCACTTAGTAATAAGGTTTCATTTGTTAACATTATTTATTAGTTAACAAACTAACAATCAAAAATACAACACTTATTAATCTTAGTTCATGTTGATTGCAAAATTTACTAATACATTATTAAAATGAAAAGTAGTATCTATAAATGTTAGTTAATGGACCTGAGCTGACAAATAACGGCTGTATTTTTATTAACTAACATTAACGAAGATTAATATATATTGTTTGTTAGTTCATGTTAATTTATGCATTAAATATATTTAAAGGGGTCATATGATGCTATTTTAAAGATCATTATCCTTTTTGCACAGCCAGCTTTGTACTCTTCTAGGTTCAAAAAACTGTCGTCCATAAAATGTGTTGCACAAATTCGAACATCTGGGTTGTGCTGTTCTGTTGTAAATAAATCTTAACCAATGATTCCTAATTGCATCTACTTCCGGAAGGCCAAATAAAGTGCTTTTGCTTTCGCACTGAATCACAGCGTCTCCCTGACATGCTGCATCAACAATACGCTGTTCCTGAAACCACGCCTTCTTTCTTTGTGTGCAAGTTTGGGCTGCATTATGCTAATATTTCCACATAGTGACCTAGATATGTTGGGGCGTGTTAGAACGAGCCGTTTTAGGTAGGTGTGGCTGACTCTTAACTTTTATAAAGAATATCTCTTTGGATTTGAGACTTTAGTCTTTGCAACTTTACAGATCTTCTTTATGCACCAAGAGCTTGTAACACTCCAAAGAGAAAGGACAACTTGAAATCGCATCATATGACCCCTTTAACAAATGCAACCTTATTATTGTTAAGTGTGTTACCAATGTAATGCTCAGTATTTTTATGTGAAACTGACAGCACAAGATCAAGCTGTCTCAATCCTGGCTGTTATTTTTGTATAATAATAATAATTATAATTTTAAAGCATTATTTAAAGGGTGTATTAATTTAAGAAATGAATACATTTATATTAAATTTAATATATATTTAAAGTTTTTAACAAACAAAAACAAGTACATGCATACATACGTAAGTGTGTGCGTAACATTACCACATAAAATACATAAATAAGTACTATTTTTAATCTGTCTGCCAATGGCCAGACAAACAAATATTCACGCCTTCAAACTCCTGCTATTGGACGATGTGTGGCGCTGGTCAGGATGATCTGAAAGCTCCACAGAGTCAACAGTGTTTATATCGTGAAAATCGGCCTATGAATATCTTACTTACTATTGTCTCTGGGTATGTAGCTGAGACAGAAGAAAGTATTTTAAGATCAAAAAAATTACACACTTTCACCTGTGTAGTGATATCACTGCTGGTATACTATAAGATTTCTCATTTTCTCATCTGACTGAGCTCATTTCTGTTCTTTTTTTTTTGCTCTCAACAAACTCCAGAAACGAAAGAATCATGAGGATTTATGCTTTGCGGGATAATCCTGAGTAAGCAAGCTTTTTTCTGGGAGAAATGCCCACTCTCAGTGCACAACCCACACACACACACACACACTCCGTAATGCCATCAGATTCCAAAGCCCTTGTGTAATCTGAAATTACACTGCTCCACACAAGTGCAATCCAATCCACACTTCAGATTGGGGAGGAGAGGTACATATAATACCCTGTAGAGTGTGATAATCTACTGATGTACTATGATCCCTACACTCGATTACTGCTGAGTGCTGGAGGCCTCTCATAAAGATGGAGAGTCAGAGGCACACCCTTATAAAGAGCGTGTGCAGATATACACAAACGCATGTATTACAGCATGTACGCCGTATCTATTATTATAAACAAAAGGAGATGGATTCAGATGGATTGGAATAGACAGAGTACAGGATCAAATATATTGCATAGAGAAAATGAAGCCTTTTGTAAGATCAAAGACTGATAGTAAAAGATTACCTATAAAAGAACAGTTACACAAAACAAAAAACAAAAACACAAAACAAAATAAAAAAACAAACAAAACAAAATAAAAAAACAAACAAAATAAAACACATCAAAAAATGCACAAAACAAAACAACAACACAAACAATAAACAGGCTTTAAAACAGGCTAAACTCTCTTTATGCTAAATATTAGACAGAGTACAGGATCAAATATATTGCATAGAGAAAATGAAGCCTTTTGTAAGATCAAAGACTGATAGTAAAAGATTACCTATAAAAGAACAGTTACACAAAACAAAAAACAAAACAAAATAAAGTCTTAAAAATCATTTAAGTTGAGAATCTGTACTTGTCTGGAAATAGCTGCATTGGCGTGTCATGAAGACGGCCGTCAAGTGTACTGACGTGCTTAAAAAGGTCTTTGATCAAGCTCAGCATGTCTCTGTGTAAATTGGACAGACAACAGTGTGTGTTTGTCCCTGCTGCAGTGCATGTGGCTGCATTCATCTTATTAAAAGAGAATTCTTAAGACAGCCGTGACATCTCGCCAAGCTTTGCTGTCACACTGACGCTGAAACGAGCGAACAAATACAGACTAGAAATGTGAAAATGTGAGGGTGCTTAGCCTGGTTTAGTCGTCAAAATGATTTAACAGCATAGTCATGGCCATTATGACACCTGGCGGTGCGAGACAACCTGCTGGTTTAGACTGTCTGTGTGTGTGTGTGTGTGTGAGAGAGAGGACCAGACGAACAGAGGTCAAAACTCACACTTCCATCAGCCTCTAATGGAGTTGCCCTTGATTCGCTCTAACATCATTTTGTTTACTTCCTTCTTTCATGGAAATGTGCTGGTTTATTGTAGAAGAGAAGAAAAGAAAGGGGCTTGACATGAAAGCATGAAAGAAAGTGTTGCCTGTAATTTACTAAAGCTCACAAAAGTGTCTTAATGAATTACTTCACAGATTTCAACGCTCTCTTTCTTCTGCTTGCATCTTTAGCAGGTCAAAAATAATTCATCCTGAAATCCATTACTGAAAAACAGAAATCCCTGAGCAATGATGCCAGAACATTTGAAAGGCTTTACAAAAATACTCCAATTGTGATAATTCCACTGCTCTGAAATGTCTTCTAATTAAAACTGCATTCATTGGGCGGTCTCCAAGATTAATCTCCCACATGCTTAATTAACTAATTTAGATCATTATAATTATCTTAATATCTTGAGCTCATTTAATCGTGTTGGCTTGAACATTTCTGAAATGATTTGAGACGAATCTAAAAGATACCACCATGCAACAGTGAAAAAGAAACTACATTTTCACATCTGAAGAAGATGTGAGTGGTACTTGCACAGATACTTCAACATTGATAATAATAATAAATGTTTCTCGAGCAGCATATCAGAGTGATTTCTGAAGGATCATGTGACACTGAAGACTGGAGTAGTGATGATTCAGCTTTTGAATTTTACAGTATAATAAAAAGAGAAAACATTTATGACCCTGGAGCACAAAAGCAGTCTTAAGTCGCTGGGGTATATTTGTAGCAACAGCCAAAAATACATTGTATGGGTCAAAATTATAGATTTTTCTTTTATGCCAAAAATCATTATGGTATTAAGTTGAAGATATTTTGTCACTTTTTGATTAGTAATATGCATTGCTAAGAACTTCATTTGGACAACTTTAAAGGCGATTTTCTCAATATTTAGATTTTTTTTTGCACCCTCAGATTCCAGATTTTCAAATAGCTGTATCTCGGCCAAATATTGTCCTATCCTAACAATCTTCTAAAGCTTATTTATTCAGATTTTAGATGATGTATAAATCTCAATTTCGAAAAATTGACCCTTATGACTGGTTTTGTGGTCCTGGGTCACATTTATTTTTAATTGCAATGATATTTCACAATATTATAGTTTTAACTGTATTTTTGATCAATTAAATGTATCCTTGGTGGTCCACGACTTTTTTTAGAAACATTTTAAAAATCTCTCTGACTCAAAACATTTGAATTATAGTGTACATATTATTATTATCATTATTATTTATGAGAAATAATAGTGATGATTAGAGATAATAGAAATGTATAATAATGAAGATTAGAATCTTAGAATGGGTGTGTGTGTGTTTTTCTGTGCGTTTTTGTGTGTGTGTACCTAATTAACCATATTTTGGGGACACATTTTTAGCCAGACATGAGCTAAATCAGACAAAATCTCTTTTTAGAGATGTCCTCATTTATAAATAAATAAATAAAAACAAATTTGTTTTATTTTAATGCAAATATTCATAAGGTTTTCTGTTAGGATTAGGGTTAGGTTACTGTACGCATAAGAAGCTATACAAAAACAATTGAAATCTAAATGCAGAATTTTGCATTTAGACTTAGTCAAATAAATCAGTTTGTGTGTGTATGTGTGTGTGTGTGTGTGTGTGTGTGTGTGTGTGCGTGTAAATGTAGTCTAGACAGTATCATGCTGAGCGGTATCTCTGAGGCTGTCAGAAATCCCCTTGAGTCTCTCAATTTCCATCTTATTGAGTATATTTTTGTCTTTCATTTGGCCTGTTCTCTTTGCTTTCATTTTGTAAAGTGGCTTGGATTCCTGCCTGGCTTTTTCATCCTGAAACCAGATCACTCCATCCGTTTGAGCGGAACAATGACGTATTAAATACAATCCTCTTGTACTGGCACTCTAGTCCTATAAATGATCCATCTTTATGCAGACAATACGGAAATTCTGACTCCGTGTGTGAATGACCAGCATCTTTAACAGGTCCATAAAGAGAATAAAGGAGTAAATGGTGAAAACAGAAAGTCCTTGGCTTGTTGAATCACTGCTGCAGCGGTTGAGTGTCAGTAGAGAGGTCACACACAGAAAGCATTTGAAAGGCCAGGCACAACAGGTCAGCTCAGATCCAGCCCACAGAAACGGAGCCAGTGACATTTCCCATGGCAGAGCAGCAGTGTGGGGGTCTCGGAGGCCAGGTCCACCACAAATAATAAAAACAACATTTCAGTTCGGGTTCATCCACAAGAAAGGCTAGGGTTATGAAAAAACGGCTTTAATATTGTCCAAGCGCTCAACAGGAGAAATGCGTTATATGTGAAGTTTGATTTGACTAGGTCTGCAACAAATAATCGATAAAATGGAAATAATTGACAACCAATTTGATTATTAATTGATCACGTCTGTGCATGGAAAACATCCCACAAGTCACAAGCCCAGTAATGAATAGCACATTTCTATGGACAAAACATATCTGGAAAACAGCTGAGGACACAAAGTGAGCTGCTGCGGGAAAAGTGCATGACCCAAGTTATCCATAAAATGAAAATGCTTTGAATTATGCGCTTCAAACAAACTCAAAAGCATATAGTGGCTTGTCTTGTCAGGTGTTCTGGCAATCCACATGTTGTTTTTGATGCACGTTTTCCTTGTGCAAAATTGACATTTTACGGTTATATCCTGATACGTAAGGAAAGAAATTCACAGGTATTTCCACTTTGCATAAAGGTTTGTCCTGAGCTCCTGACATCAAGCGAGTCTCTGTTAAACGTCACAGACTTCACAGACAAGCATCAAACAGAGGGACTACTGTAATGACTGTCAAGATTATAGTCTGTTTTGGTTTAGTGTTTACTCTGTTCCCGTCTTTCTTTCACACACCCGTTTCTGTTTTCCCTGATTACTTTCCCTGTGTATTTATGCCCTGAGTTTCCTTTGTTCCATTGTCTGGTCTCATTTATGGATGCATTTACACATACTTTCATGTGGATGTGTATTGACAATGAATCGGTTCTTTTCAGTGCCATTAAACTGAAATAACGGAACATAAACATAGGAGCCTGAGAAAAATGCTCATTTTAGAAGAAAATTTCAGACTGCACTTAGGAGGTTTTTGCATCTGAACTCTTCATTAGAGCCTGAGCGATATATCATTTAGCCGATATTATCAGCCGATATGAGCCTGTCACTGATATATCGGTATCGGCGAATATGCCGCCGATATGACAATTTTTTTACAGAACAGCGGTCCGGCGCCGACCGATCAAGCGATCCCGGGGGGCTACCGACGAGCGGAGGGTGGCGTTTGAGAGGGCTCCTTGAGCTGAAGGGATCCCCCGAATTTGGTGGAGATCTGCCGGCGCGTTTGCAAGATAGTGACACCAGCCAACACTTTCACTTCAGTAAGGAGGTCTCTTGTTCAGGCAGCAGCATTCAAGCGTTGGCTTATTCGACCGTAAGTGCCCTGCGAAGTGGACTTCACATGAAATTCCGCCATGATTCCAGTTCCAAGGGAACGTACCATTTATATTTATTTACAGAGGTATATATGTCACACTTCACACTTCTCTAGTAAGTTTTGTCTGTGTGTGAAGACAGTAGGCCTACCGCAAATCCGTGAATGAATGTTTTTACTCCCTAATATCGGTATCGGCCCCAAAAAAACCCATATCGGTAGGGCTCTACTCTTCATATCTACAATTTAATGAGAAATGAGAATTCTTTGGGAAATGTGTTTAATTGTCATGAAAAGAAGTTAAAAGAAGTCTTAATGGTCCCAAGGAAAGCTTGAAATGTGTGGTTTTGTCTTTTGATTTAGAGGGGACACATTGGTTATTGCAATTACAAGACGACAGATTCTGCTCTGAGCAGTTCACGTCCAACAACTCAGAAACTCAGTAATAATTTGTTTCTATGGCAATGCCAATGGGTCAAGGTTTGTGTGGATTGCAGGGTCCAGCAGATGCACCAACTACCACAATTCTGCCTCTTTATTCATGGACACTCATTCAAAAGTTACTGCGCATTTCGGCCAAATACATTTTTTTTTTGCAAGAGACATGACAAGTGGAACTGTTCTTTAGGCATCAGTTCGTCAGTGTTTTCATGATGTGATTTTATGTGATGGTAACACTTTAGTTTGGGGACCAATTCTCAATATTAACTCATTGTTTATTAGCATGCATATTACTAGTATGGTTGTTTATTAGTACTTAAATAGCACATATTAATGTATTATTCTGCATGACTATTGCCTACATCCCTTAATCTAACGCCATAACTAAACTTAACAACTACCTTACTAACTATCACTAAGCAGCAATTAGGAGTTTATTGAGGCAAAGTCATAGTTAACAGTTAGTAAATAGTGAGAACTGGACCCCAAACTAAAGTGTGATTAGTCACATGGATGCACTGAAAAAGGTAAGTGTAAGTGATTGCAATCAATTTATTTTAGCTACATTAGTAGTAGCAGTACAAAAAATGTGTATCATTTTTTCAGTGTGACTGGTTCAAAACATTAGACTATGCAAACATTAAATGTGTTTTATCGGATTGCAGTGCATCTTGAGTTTGTATTTTTTGTTGGATCTGGCAGCTTTGAGCAGGACGTTCTTATCCAGTACATGTCTAGAAGAAGTGCTGGCTGTCCTAGCAGTATTTAACAACATTTAATGAGGTCCACGCATATTCCTTTGCTCTGTGGAAGAAAAAACCCTCTCTACGAATACAATGGTTCTAGCTAGAACATGACGGCTGCGCAAATAGATTTTTAAACATCGCATTTTTTATTATTATGCTTATGCTATTATTATGCAATATGACACTGGCCATTGTGCTGCAGTAGTGAATAGGATATTTATATGATATTCAGTAGCATAGCATCATGTAGCAGTGGGAATTCTCCAGGAATACATTAGACAGTTAGACAACAGATCGATCTGACAGCATGAGACATATAGTGTGACGTCGTTATATCATGATGAGACAGTGATAAGTGATCACAGCAGTGACAGCACATAATAAATCAGTCATCCCAATGCAGTCATAAACCACTCAAGCATGTTGTTATAAAGCAGAGGGCCTACATCCCCCTTAACTGTAGTAAAATCACTTTAATTCAAAGTCTCTTGTGGCTGCTTGCTTTTATATGGTAACACTTTTCAATTAGTTCCCATTAACTAACAATACCTAACAAAGAGTAATACATTTGTTACAATGCTTACTAATCTTTATTAATGTTAGTAAATAGCTCATGTTAGCTCAGGTCCATAAAATAAAATTAAGAGACAACTTAGAAAATGCTGAAATTAACATTAACATTAATAAATGCTTAAGAAGTATCAAGTCAGTTAATATAGTCAACTAATGTTAACAAACCATATTGTAAAGTGTTACCATTAATATTGTATAAAAGGGTCTGCCAACTGATTAAATATCAAAGACTTAAAAATGAAGAAAAACACAAGCAATTTAGATCACAGGAGTCAAAGCATTTATAAAACTACCAATAATAGCAATATGATAAACACACCAATGTTTACTTTTTATTACACATTTGCATGCACACAGGGTTTACGCACATATGTGTGCATACACTCAGTTAG
Source organism: Sinocyclocheilus rhinocerous (assembly GCF_001515625.1). NCBI lineage: Eukaryota > Metazoa > Chordata > Actinopteri > Cypriniformes > Cyprinidae > Sinocyclocheilus > Sinocyclocheilus rhinocerous. The sequence goes on along the minus strand of NW_015623069.1, from coordinate 96,538 downwards.
TGAAAGACATCCAATAACCCTGAGTGTTCCAACAGTGATCACATCTAATAGCATAACATATTACATTCAGCAGAACAATCATCTCCACATTATCATCCTCCAAATGAAAATAACCATCCTAATGCACCACAAACACACTCCCTTACACATCATTACACACTGATTCAGCTCACACACACACACACACACACACACACACACACACAGCTAAGTAGTATAAAAGCCATCAGCTCTAATCCAGCTTAGTAAACAACTAAAAGAGCCGCTATCAAATCACTCTCAAATCCAGTCTAACTGCTCTTCACACATACACAAACACACACGATCACTCTCACACACTTTTAACGAGTTGTGCTCATCGTTTCATCTCATGAGGCTGATTATGAGGCTGTAAACTCTGAGGTGTTATGAAGCAACATTACAGTCATCTTATTAAAACATCAGCAACAGAAAGCACTTCCAGCGCGTCTCGCAGCCCTGCGTGTAGAAATATGTGTGGAGAGACGTCTAAAGCGCCTGTTCTCAAAAGTTGCCATGGAGAATTGCTATAAATTGGATATGAATCATATCAAAGTGTAAAATTAAGCATTTACATGCACTACAGGGGTTTAAATCAATTTATATTTGCGTGTATATGCACACACCCACATCCTCACACATACAGCAGCAGCCCACTGAGTGATAAATAACAGATTTCTGCACTACTCCACACATATTCATGCCCTCACACACACACACACACACGGCCATCTCTCCACACACTTCACCACAAGAGGAAAATGTGACCACCAGGCAGGTCTCGAGTGTGCGTCCTGTAGGTTGCACTGCCGGGAAGCTCTTGAACAATGACGCCACACAAATGACGGGTGATTACCGTTAACATTAGAGAGACTTCGATCAGAGCGATCAGAGATCAGTTTGCTTTACCACAAATCCAATCCATCATACTTACTCCAATATATTTATTTCTTACAGAAATATGTCTGTATATACACATACTGTATGTGCACAAATATACACACACACATACACTGCCATTCAAATGTTTGGGATCAGTAAGATTTTTCATGTTTTTTTTTAAAGAAGTCTCTTATGGTCATCAAAGCTGCATTTATTTGATTTATTACTGCAATTATTTTAATATACTCTGGAATATAATTTATTCCTGTGATGCAAAGCTGAATTTTCAGCATCATTACTCCAATCTTCAGTGTCATATCCTTCAGAAATCATTCGAATATGATGATTTATTTTCAGTGTTGGAAACAGTTGCGCTGCTTAATAATTTGTATAAATGCTTATAAAAGTTAAAAGGAACAGCATTTATTCAAAATAGATTTTCTAACAATACAAGTCTTTACTATCACTTATCATCAATTTATCACATCCTTGCTGAATAAAAGTATACATTTTTTTCAAAAATAGAAAGGAAGAAAAAAAATACTGACCCCAAACTTTTGAACCGTAGTGTAAAATATATTGATATTGACATTCTTGATGGCATCAATAAGCTAGCATTTACTTTTCGTTTCTTTTCAATAAATGGCAGATACTATTCATTTATACTATTCTGTTAAAAATGAGAAAAACTAAACACCGAACAAATATGTAAAACTAAAATAAATATTCACAAATATTATAATGTACAGTGATTTTTTTAATATACAGCAAAGTTGAATACAGTAAAGTTTAGTACAGTAATGTAATGTTATTTTAATGTACAGTAAAGTTTTAATTTAGCTATAAAAGTATACTTTATATGTTTGAATTAGATACAAAATAAAAACCGTGGATATGAATAAGATTTATACAAGATCGTTTGTGAGGGTTAATAGTTACATTCATATAGGAATAATAATAATAAATAATTAATAAAATAAATAAATAATCATTTAAAAAGTTGTTCAGCCACACGGATGGATTTAATAAACTCGTAGGCTCAGTGATGGGCCAGTATAATGGCACTGTTATCTCTTTAGCACATTTGGACATTCAGCTAAGACACTGGAGGAAAGGAGATCAGATTAGTAAAGAGTGAGAGGGATCAGCTCTTTGATAATGGGTTATATCAGAGCTGTAAGGTCAGACACTTCCACGTTTACAGCTTTGAACACTCAAACAGAGCAGATCACTACCGACTCAGCTGCTGATACACGGGATTTATACTGCATGTGTGTGCGCGAGTAACATAACTGAGAACAAAACCAAGTGATGTACCAAAGACGACATTCTGACAGCACGACATGGTTTTGCTTTATCAAGAGAGCCGCAGAATTTCTCAAGTGCGCAGACTGGAGCAGTGAGACGTTATGTGTTTGAATACAGAGAGATGAAAGTGTGGAGGAAAGCCCTGAGTAAGGTTTTATTCTGTTATATATCGCAGGATGAAAGAGACAAACACTCAAGACTGTATATGATCAACACATCATACGCTGGGGGCAGGGGTAGATAAATCTGGTTAAAATAGTTAATCAGTCATTTTTTCTATTTTTCTAACAGATGTGGCTACTGCTAAAGAAAAACATACCTGAAAGTTCAAATAAAATTCCACTTTTTGTCCTTTTAAAGGAATAAAATATATTAGAAGTTTGCAATAGATTAAATTCAGCAACTGAAGATTTTTTGGGGGAAGCGAGTGCAAGTGTGCAAGGGGATTCTCATTAACACTCCTAAAAGAAGGGTTCTTTATAGGGCTGTCAAAATGGCTGGAAAACTAAATTCAAATTTTGTACTTAAATATTATAAAAATTCGAATTATATTCGAATTTAAAATGCATAATTTCAGTTAGGGTGAAGAAAAGGTTTTGGCTTCTCTCCTGAGGCCACAAGAGGGCGCATAGAGCAAAATATTACTAATGCACGTTTATTCAAAGCATAAGATAACATGACTATCTGTGAAAAAAGTGCTTTATGTTTAAAATAATGTTTATAAACCAATTATAATTAAGTTGCTTAAACAACTATAAACAAAACAGCATCATGTATGTATGCATAGTTTAATACAAAGGGCCGAAAGCCAATCACACAGAGTACATTTTTCATTTAAAAACATGAGATGCAGTGGGATGGGGAAAAACCCCACCATAAAGTCTCGAGACATGTTTTTTCAAAGTTGAACTTGCATTAATTTTAACTAACATAATTAACATGGCTTTCTAAACATGCGGCTCTTTTCTGCGAGACGCGAGTGCAACGGTGATAGATGTCCCTCTAGAAAATGCGTGAAATATGCGTTCTGTGT
>NW_015623069.1:79308-93287 GCF_001515625.1 Sinocyclocheilus rhinocerous | reverse complement strand
GTCTCGAGACATGTTTTTTCAAAGTTGAACTTGCATTAATTTTAAACTAACATAATTAACATGGCTTTCTAAACATGCGGCTCTTTTGTGCGAGACGCGAGTGCAACGGTGATAGATGTCCCTCTAGAAAATGCGTGAAATATGTGTTCTGTGTGAACGGCTTGGTTTCAGTTTTGACGTAAACAAGATCTTCTCCGTATTGATTTTCTCTTTTCCTGCAATATTTGTAATTAACAATGCAGCAGCGCTGCGTCTAGTGGCTTCAACTGGATAGGCTAACAAAAGCATTATAATGCAATGACACTTACATCGTCATCGCATCTCGTGCGCCACTGATAAGGCTGCCTGACGCACAAAATTCGAATGCAACATTTTTGCATTCGAATGTGGATTTTTATTTTCAATTTGACGAATATTTGAAATTCGAAATTTTTTTTGACAGCCCTAGTTCTTTATTGGTATCAGAGGTTCCATAAAGAACCCATAACTTCCATGCAACTTTTCCATTGAACAAAAGGCTCTTATAGCAAAAAAGGTTCTTCAGATTATTCAAATATTTTTTTTAATTGTTTTTAAGAACTTTTTACAAAAAGGTTCTTTGGACAACCCAAAACGGGTTTTCTTGCATCACTACTTTTTTTTTTTTTTTTTTACAAACGTAGGTCAAATAGTTGTGTCAACTAAATATACTTTTTTGGGACTTCAGACTGAGATGTCCAAGAAAAAGACCAAAACACACAACATTACACATACTTTTGTACATTTGTGGATTGTGCGCAAAGAAAACAATGTATATGAATTCTTCAGATGTGTGAATTTGTGAACTGAATGTGTGGATCTGCTGCACATATTTCTGGATTCTCATGTGCATCAGTTGTATTCATTGTGTTGGAGGTTATGATACTGTCCTCACTCAATATGTGTCTCAAATGCAAGCTCTCTGGCTAAATACCAATATCAGGCAGCATTTACATGAAAACCTGGATCATTTCTCACATGTACATGCAGCTTTGACGCTCCATGTTATCATCTCATGTTATTTGATTTGTTAAAGTGACAGTTTCTGCACTTGATCCATACTAGCATACTACTCGTAAGGTTTTGAATTCAGCACCTGCTAACGGAGCTGACATAACTTCTCGTGTGATGTGAGGACGCACACTGTTATATATGATGGAAACTCATTCTCTTTGGCTGTATGTATTCTGGCCATTCACAAAAGTAAAAAAAAAAACACTGCGCAACCACAGACGCAGACGATCTCGCTACATTTATGTGCAAACTCGCACATCTTTGTAGGCTATTGAGTGATACAAGAAAGAAATCCTTTTCATTTTCCTAAAAATATATATTTAACCACCACCCTCTCTCGAAATACACTTTCCATACCTAGTCCCTAAGATTCTAGACCTCTGTCTTGCTCTTTTCTTATGAAACAAATGATCTGCACTCTCCCACATGCAAATGTATTCCTAAATTTGTATGCAATAAAATCAATAAGCATCAACTGATTTTGAATATCATAACACACACTTACCCTGTCACACAATACAGATAACACAATAGCACTGCTAATGGACATAATGCCTGTTGAATGAGGATATGAGTATAGATTTACTAATGCTCTCTGACTGATTTATTATTGCCGTCATGTGTTAATCAACACAAATTTAATGAAGATGCACTCACTTCTGCACTAATAGGGAAATAGAATGGGACCACATCCTTATGTGTGTGTGTGTGTGTGTGTGTCAAGGGGCAGCAGCCAAACTACTCTATGTAAACTTTCAGTCCTAAAGAAACATTGTTGCTATGGCAACAGGGACAGAAGACAATAACTTCCAAAAGACAAACATTAAACCAGACAAAACACGCAGCTCACACAGTGACCAAAAGACAAAAATAGTCCAAACTAAACTACAATTTCTAAAGAGTAGAGTTGCACAGAAGTGACTGCCACAATGCTAGTAAGGGACATTCTCATTAGAGCCGTCATTGCACAAAAATCTGTATATGCCCTTGAGTCATCCTGCAGGTAACATTGTAGTTTAGGGATCAGTTCTCACTATTAACTAGTTGTTTATTAGCATGCATGATACCAATATATTGGCTGTTTATTAGTACTTATAAAGCACATATGATGGCTTATTCTGCATGACCGTATTATAGATCCTACTCAATAATTTAAGTACCTTACTAACTATTAATAAGCAGCACAGTAGGAGTTTATTAAGGCAAAAGTCATAGTTCTTAGTTAATTAACAGTGAAAATTGGTCCCTAAATTGTGACCTTATGACTATACTTGAAATGATCTCAACACTAACATACAAATGACTTATTTTTTTGATTTCAGGAGAGCTTTAGGATTGTAAGACTATGGATACACACAGACACACACACACACGCCATTGTCACAGGACTCAAACTCATTAAAGTGCCTGAAGTGCATTGGATCCGCTGATCTCTTTAAAATTACTGACAAAGAGATCAAATGGAAGAAAATTTCTCAGATTTTTTTTCCTGCTTTGTTTGAATTTGTTACATTTAGCGCACCTGTCATTTTAAGTTTAACTTCAGGTGATAATAGCAAATCTGCATACCTGAGAAGATTAAAAAAGATTTGAGACTGAGAAGATTAAAAAAAAAAAGAAAAGAAAAAAAAAGTCACAAATTTTCACAAACACATATCTGAGTTACTCAACAGGAGGTGGGAAAAAAAAATGATGCTAAATACAAATTATAACAACAAAAATAAAGTCAGTCACCTGGTAGTCAACTTAGATGTCAACAAAGATAGACTCCTTGACTTTAAAAAGTCCATGAACACAACTATACAAGATTAGAGGAAAAACTACCCAGTCTCTATGAAATATAGTTTCACTATATGAAATATTGAAATATTGCCTTGAAACAATCAAAAGAAGAGGGACATTTAAGAAAGAAAACGGTTGTTTTTGTGAAGTTTTGTAACATAAACAATTCTGGAACTGTGTCGACTCAGTTGATGCCCAACGTAAAATGTGTGTCCTGAAGCAAAAGCAGTTTTAGAAGTACTGCTCTATATTATGGCCCTGAGATGCCGAGCTCCTCCTGGGAGGTAAACTGAAGTTGGCATTACGATCTGGAAACCGTTGAGTGCCTATCAGTCAAACATTCAATCTCATATCTGCCAAATGCCTCCAGCTGCCACATACTGCGTGGAAAAACTGACTTCAGATCAGTCAAATCACTATGTACTGAAGCACGTTCATCTTAAGAGGGAGAAGCTAGTATTAAACAGTTGTGAAGTAGGTGAGTGAAGGAGACATAGTGTGAGAAAAAGGCCCTGGAAACTCGAGGATTTCTCCACATCCCTCTAATCTGAAGAACACATGGCCCTCACACTGGAAAAACAGCCACTCAGGAATAAAGAGGGATTGTTCGGGAGCAGATGATGGAGAATGACCATTGGCTGGTTCTGAGGTAATACTTTCATCCCTACTCCACACCGCTGGCTCGCGTTAAGGAAACGTGTTTTGAGATCTGCTCTTCAGAGGTCTGACCATGAGGTCAATGCTTTGAAAAGAGCTTTGTGAAGTCCCCCGTATGTGTGTGTTTATACCTGATCCACTTTCACACTGTCCAGATGTGACTTTTGCAACTTAAAACAGTCACAGAGCGAGTTTGTGGAAAGACGATTATTGGAATGGATCACTCAGAAATGAACATTCTGTCATCATTCACCCTAGGGTTGCAAAGGGGTGGAAAATGTCCGGGTAAGTTTCCGGAAACTTTCCAAAAATCTCTGGAATATAAAAAAAAAAAAATCCTGGAAAGTTTCCAAAATTTATGGAATGTTTCCGAAATTTACTGGAAATTTTCCACCTTTTTGCTGCCCTAATTCACCCCGTCATGTCTTTCCAAACAGGCAACATGAGGGGGTGAATGATCAGAATTTTTATTTTTGGATGAGTGATGCTTTTGGATCCCTTTAAAACCCACATGATAAAGTTATGAAGTCATGGAGACTCATGGAGAATTCTTCACCTATCACCGTATCTCCTCCTCCATCTCACATTCAGACTTAGGTGGACATCCTACACCACCTTGCACTGAAACGACTCCGTCTGCTTCCAAATAAACAGTGACCTGAGCACAAGGTGCACATGTCAGACGGAGTTTGGCAGATATTTTTGCTAAGCTCTTACCCAGCTGAGACTGCACTCAATACAGCAAGTGAATTCAATTAAACTGAAGTCCAAGTCACGGAACACAAACTCTAAATGTGTTTAGCCGAGGTCCCAATTCTACTGAGTGCAGCCCTTTTGCATTAAGAAAATACAACCAAACTGCAGTAAATCAAGTTGGAGGGCGCTGGGAGAAGCAGCGTGGCGATAAATCTGATTGTCTGTGCAGGGCAAAGCTACCAGGTTGTGCAGATTGGAGAATTTTACAAGACAAATGATCCGCTCCGGAAGGAGCCATAAAGGGACAAAGATGGCCCGGAAATATCTTAAACACATGCAAATATAAGCACATACACAAACTCTATAAAAATAATACACAGGAAATATCAGATTATAAAGAAATTCCTGTAACCTAAGTATTAAACTTTGGCACGTAAAGGCCAGTTCACACCAAGGTTGATAATGAAAATGAAAACTATGACGTTTTTAATAATTCTTCCAATTCTATGAAAACAGGGAAGTCCTCACCACAACTCAGAATCCGCATGACTTTAAAGAGTTTGAGCGTTTCACACATTTCTCTTCAAATGACAAAACGAAAATTGGGTCAACATTTACTCATCATCATGTCATTCCGAAACCTGTTTGAATTTATTTCCTTTGACAAACACAAATGTGTGTGAGGAACAGGCCAAAATTTAAATCATATTCAATATGCATGCATCATAAATGATTATGAGACATATGACAATGAATGACAAAATTAAATGAATGGTACCAGAGGTATAATCGGTATCAGAGATGGTGTGATACATTTTAAAATGCACTATTTGAATGAACATTAAGATTTTTGCGTAAATTTTTGTCTATCACATGATTTGGAATATAGTGCATATGATCAACATTTGCAAAGCTGCCATTTTTGGCGTTCAACAGTCCTCTGGTCCCCATTCACTTCAAATTAATATGGAAAAGAGCAGCATGAACATTCTACGAAACTTCCCCTGTGGTGAATTACGGCGGAATTTTCTTTTTTTGGGGCAAAATATGTCTTTAATACTGTTATAGTCATCACTCTTGTCAGTGTAAACCATAGGGAAATCCATTTCCCCATGAGGTGAATTAAAGAATAAAGCTGACAACTCCCTGTGGGGTTCATATCACAAAACATGTGCCATACACCAGTCAGTCATACCGCATCAACAGAACAAACAAATAAATGAATAAACTGACAAACAAACAGGACTTGGATTCATTTGAGTAAATACCTTGGTGGCACTGAGCCAAGGTGATGGCGGCTCATGAGAAATTATGGACCAGTGCAACCTGCTGCATACACACACACATAAGAGAATGATGCAGCTGTTCAATAAAACCAAATGAAGCAAAGCACACACACACACACATGCATACAAAACCCTTCTCAAGGACATATTCTTGTGATTTGACATGTTTTCTTTCATGTGCACTTAAAATATCACATACAATATACAACAGAAATAGTACGAGTTGCAAACAGTCACGGTACTGCATTTAACTGGGTAAATAGAAATGGCCATGGTGTGTGTGTGTGTGTATGAGAGAGAGAGAGACTGACTGTCATTAGCTCATGCTGAATGCTCTTGTGGTTTTGTGGTAATTTTAAAGAGCAAATCGCAGCACAGTATAAAGCTTTTATTGAAGAGCTAGAGCGCGTTAAAAATCCCGGCTGCTTTTTGATTTGCCATTAATCACAGTGATCACACACACACATAAAAACACTCACACGCACGCACCATAGCATATCACAATTGACCTAGACAAAACTCCAATGTGACCTCATGTATTTTTTTTTTCCAGCACAGGGTTTAATTCAGAGTCACAGATGTATTGGTTGTGACAAGTACACATTGAGGGTTAGTGAGATGTGAAAATGTCCACCCTCTGCCAGGCAGATGAGTTTGAGAGAAAAACAGGCAGATCTGTAAACCTACACTTTTACATTACCTACACAATGTCAGAGATGCAAGCTCATTAGGTGAAAAAAGTGATGAAGATGCAAATTTCAAGAGAGTTCTACACTCTTGTGAAATCTCCCATTATAATCAATGAAGCGGTCTACACTGGACAATAAATCTTGCTTCTACAGTTTGTTTGCTATAATGAAAGCATTCACAAGCATGTAGAACTGAGTTGGTTCAGCAATACAAGTGGTACTGAAAGGATTCTGACTAACACTTCTGATTGGTCACTGCTTTTATACACTTAACAGACATTTCTGTGATTGGTTACAATGTTCAATGTTGCAAAAACACATTGTAAATAGAAATATCTTGTATGCCTTTGTAAACAGAAACCAGAGTGCATAAATATGTTGTGAAGCTAGAACATTCTAAAGGTAGAACGTTGTGCTAGATTGATGTGAATCTAGAGCGTTGTGAAGCTAGAACATTGTGACGCTAGAGCCATGTGAAACTAGAACACTCTGAAGCTAGAACATTGTGTTAGAATTATGTGAATCTAGAGTTTTGTGAAGCTTGAATGTTGTACTAGAATGTTTTTAATCTAGAGCAATGTGAATCCAGATCGTTGTGAAGCTTGAGCAATGTGCCAGAATGTTGTGAAGCTAGAACACTGTGCTAGAATGATGTTAATCTAGAGCACTGAAGCTAGAACATTGTGCTAGAATTATGTGAATCTAGAGTTTTGTGAAGCTTGAATGTTGAACTAGAATGTTTTTAATCTAGAGCAACGTAAAGCTAGAGGGCTGTGAAACTTGAACATTGTGAAGCTAGAGCAATGTGCTAGAATGTTGTAAAGCTAGAACATTGTGCTACAATGATGTGAATCTAGAACACTGTGCTAGAATGATGTGAATCTAGAGCACTGAAGCTAGAACATTGTGCTAGAATGATGTGAATCTAGAGTTTTGTGAAGCTTGACTGTTGAACTAGAATGCTTTTAATCTAGAGCAATATAAAGCTAGAGGGCTGTGAAGCTTGAACATTGTGAAGCTAGAGCAATGTGCTAGAATGTTGTGAAGCTAGAACATTGTGCTAGAATGATGTGAATCTAGATCATTGTGAAGCTAGAGCAATATGCCAGAATGTTGTGAAGCTAGAACACTGTGCTACAATGATGTGAATCTAGATCACCATGAAGCTAGAGCAATGTGCCAGAATGTTGTGACACTAGAACACTGTGCTAGAATGATGTGAATCTAGATCACCGTGAAGCTAGAGCAATGTGCCAGAATGTTGTGACACTAGAACACTGTGCTAGAATGATGTGAATCTAGATCATTGTGAAGCTAGAGCAATGTGCTAGAATGTTGTGAAGCTAGAACATTGTGCTAGAATGATGTGAATCTAGATTGTTGTGAAGCTAGAGCAATGTGCCAGAATATTGTGAAACTAGAACACTGTGCTAGAATGATGTGAATCTAGAGCACTGAAGCTAGAACACTGTGCTAGAATGATGTGAATCTAGATTTTTGTGAAGCTAGAGCGTTGTACTAGAATGTTTTGAATCTAGAGCAATGTAAAGCTAGGGTGCTGTGATAGATCATCATTAAGTTAGAGCAATGTGCTAGAATGTTGTGAAGCTAGAACATTGTGCTAAAATGATGTGAATCTAGATTGTTGTGAAGCTAGAGCAATGTGCCAGAATATTGTGAAGCTAGAACACTGTGCTAGAATGATGTGAATCTAGAGCACTGAAGCTAGAACATTGTGCTAGAATGATGTGAATCTAGAGTTTTGTGAAGCTAGAACGTTGTACTAGAATGTTTTGAATCTAGAGCAACGTAAAGCTAGAGTGCTGTGAAGCTTGAATATTGTGAAGCTAGAGCGATGTGCTAGAATGTTGTGAAGATAGAGCATTGTGAAGCTAGAATGTTGTGCTAGAATGTTTTGAAGCTAGAGCAAAGTGAAGCTAGAGCGCTGTGAAGCTAGAACATTGAGAAGCTAGAACCATAGGCGTAATAATCTGGGGTGGGTGGGACTGGTTGGACATGTCCTCACCACCATTTGAAAAAATAGCTATGCAAAAGACTTACAATGTAAAGTATACAAGCATTTGCAATCACTGATCTTCATAATTTAATTCATTCTTAAAACACAAAATACATCCGCATCTGTCAGACATCTATAAACCTTGGTCACGCACATATCAGAATTTATAAACAATAAACGGCATAATTATGTGCGCAGCGAGGCTCACACTGGACCGTGTGCACTGAAGTAAACAGTATTTACACATTTAGATTAAATATACCACTCTTAAATGGAGTCAATTACATGCCATAATCATTCCGAAGTTAACAATTCTATACTTTTAAGGTATAAATGGAAATATGGATGCACTGCTTATGTGCTGGCTGTGAAAATGTTTCCATTAAATTGTGTTCTTTTGCAGAAATCAGAGTCTGAGCACAAAGAAAGTATTTTTATCTGAATGATGATCAATAATGCGATCAAACTGAGGACATCTACTGTACCACTGTATCTATCTGTGTTGTGCGGCTACTATACATTGTGCATTAGTCCCAAACACAATGAGCGAAAAATGCACTCAAATCAATGAGGACTGAAGTCTGAAAATGTTCCATACAAATGAATTTATACACACATATTTCCTGCCTCGAAGCTAGAGCTCGAGCGTTCCTTGTGAAGCTAAAGCGTAATGCTTGAATTACTAACCACCACTAACAACAATCAATGTGTTTTGCTTTGCTAAGGTGGTGTTTGTGTAATGTATATTTTTTGTTTGGTTAAAGTGCTTGTCTACTAACACAGAAGTGTTTTCAGAGCACTCTGAGTTAAATTACCTATATTAGTCTACCGGAAATACCAACCACTCCAACCATTACAGCTAAACCGCTTTAAACCAATCAGCTGTGCCAGAGCAGAGACAGAATGATTGTAATGGGGGTCTTGTGACACACTGGGTGGGTTCTGAAACTCTTTCCCCTGGAGTCGGGTACAGACAGGAAAACCACAGCTATTCAGCAGACTCCTAACCAGCTGCATCAACAGCCCCACTCTTTAGGAGTCTAAAGAGATCACCCATGCCCCTTTGGTCCTCTTTTCTTTTGTGATCAGCTTCTATTCACTCCTCTTTCATAGCTCTCCATTTCTCTGACCTGCACCTCTTCAACATTGTACTTTTATCAATGTCTCTCTCTTGGGTTGTTGTAAGCACTGGGCTGCAGAGGTCTCATTTATCAGCCTCATTTCCTGCAGTTTGTCTGCATTTACTCAGCTATACTTTCAGGACAAAATGGTCCCATGATGTTAGCTAAACGAAAAACATCCTCAATGATAAAATTATTATAAATGAAATAAATAGTGTGTGTGTGTGTGTGTGTGTTTTAAGGTCAGGTTTGTTCATAAAGTTTTTATGGCTTTTACATGGTTTTTCGCACCATCAGGAATTAGAATAGAAAAAAAGATTTTGATGGTGTTTTTATAGTCATCATAATTTTTTTTAGATAAAACAATAGAAAACAATCGCATATACTCATTATGCATGCGTGTTGGTCATCCAGGTGTTCCTTGCATATAAAAAATGTGTATATTGTGCATGGTTTACATGTATTTAATATGCCATTTTAAACATATATCACAATACAAACTGGTAAGCCTGTTTTTCAGCTTCTCTTAGTATTAAGTGCTTCTGCAGTGCAGTCTGTAGCAGTATTGACTTTATATTGACTAATGGACAGAGATCTGTTTCACTGCAAAACCTGAAACCCTCCAGCCTGGCGCAGGGAGATATCCGCCTGTGCTTCCCCAGGAGGAGTATCCAGTGCTGGGACACATTAGCAGGTCATTCCCCCTGGGCAGGCCTGGAGCTCAGATGCGGCTGTTGTTTGCCCTGCTGCACGTTTCCCCTCTTCATCTTTGTCTCGCACTCTCGTGAAGTGAAACAGGAGATGGAGGGCTTATGATGTCTGCATTTGTGATCGGAGAAACAACAAACAACAAGCCTACTCTACACTGCTCAAAACTCTCATTTGAATCGTCAGTGGAAAATACTTTAAATATGAAAACGTACTTACAGGCTGTGAGTCTGTGAGTCTGGACATCATAGACTGTGGTCAGCATGCGCGCCGAAGGGGAAACAGGGGAACTGACTTCACCGGAACACCGGCATTGTAGGCTACTCTAAACAGTCCTTGTCCTCCGTAAAATGTGTTGCACACATCTGAATATTTGGGATGAACTGTTCTGGAACAGTGTTGTAAATACAACTTAACCAAGGGAAACAAAGATTGTGCCGGTGTCAATGACTTGCCGTTTGTCTCTTTGTTTGTCCTTAGCCGTATTTGTCTTTTTATTAATAAAGCAAAATGTCGCCCAACACGTCCTCGCACCGTTTGTATATGACCGCCAGATGCTCCTTAACATCAGAAAAACAATTGATGTATGCAGCATCAAAGATGTGTCGACTGCATGCCCCAGCTCTCCGCCTCCTCCCTTCCTGACAACTCTACCTGTGTGGTTGCGCCGTGTGCCGTATGCGCTCACCTGGAGGAAAACGGGACAGTAGAACCGCCAGGCTAAAATTAAGCCTGTCGTCTGGTCTGGCTAGCTAGCCTCCGTTCTTTGGAGACGCCTTACCAATGGATCGTTCAGCTGTCATGGGACTCGTCAGTACAGCCTCCTCGTGGCGCATTCCCTACTTACGGCGAGGTGGAGCGGATCAGCGGCATCTTCGCCCATTGTGTCGGGCATTGCAGTATGCACCGCAGTCGGTCAGTGACTCTCTACCTATTAAGATGGCTTTAGTAAACTCTAGATCACTGGGGAACAAGACGTTTATTTTGAATGACTTTATAACTTCCGGCAACATTTACTTTTTGCTTGTGACAGAGACTTGGCTCTCTGTTGACGATCTTAGTCCTTTCTCGGAACTCACACCTAGTAACTACTTTTTAAATACCCCGTGTCGTTCCGGCCGCGGTGGAGGACTGGCGTCTGTTTTTAAAAACTGTTTCTGCTGTCGGATACTGGACACAGATTGCTACTCAACTTTTGAAGTACAGCTTTTCTCACTGGATCAGGCAAACGCTTTGGTAGTAGCAGTAGTGTACCGTCCTCCGAAAACAAACAAAGACTTCCTAAATGATTTTTCTGACTTCATAGGTGTGATAACTCCCAAATATGAGAGACTTTTAATTGTTGGTGATTTTAACATTCATGTATGCTGTGATTCCTCAGCACTAGCCAAAGACTTTGTGAATCTTATCGAAGCCTGTGACTTTGTTCAATGGATAAATGAGCCAACTCATGTACATGGCCATATACTTGATCTGGTTTTATCTCATAGGGAAACCCCCTATCTCAGATGTTCAAATTGGTGATCTTAGTTTCTCAGATCATAGACCAGTTGTTTTTAGTGTTGATCTTTCATGTCATATCACTACACCTGTTAGACCTGTAAAATGGTCACGTGTAGGTTTATCCTGTCCGGCCTCTGCTGAAGCCTTTTCTGCTGCATTTTTTTTAAGCTGGTCAGATGTTTCCTATTGGACATCTAGCAAATACAGTAGACATTGATAAACTACTCAATGTATTTAATTCTCTGTGTACCAACATGCTTGATACTGTTGCCCCTCTGAGACTTAAACATCAGAAAAATAAATTTGAGCCATGGCTGAACAACAGTAACACTCGCCATCTAAGACAAGCTTGCAGAAGAGCAGAGCGCAGATGGAAAAAGGATAAGCTGCAGGTGTCCTATGAAATACTACGGGAGTCTTTAATATCATATCAGCGAAACACACAGTGTCTTCACAACATGGTGGCGGTGGTGGCAGCAACAATAAAGTTACGCCTTCTTTCTTTGCGTAAATATTTGGGCGGTGTTATGCAAATCTTCCCACATCGTGACGTAGACATGTGGGGGCGTGTTAGAACGAGGCGTTTTAGGTAGGTGTGGTTTACTTTTAACTTTTATAAAGAATATCTATTTGGGTTTGAGACTTTAGTCTTTGCAACTTTAGAGATCTTATCTATTCACGAACAGCTTGTAACACTCCAAAGAGAAAGAAAAACTTGAAATCACATCATATGACCCCTTTAAGGGATCTAGAATATGGTCATGCAAAATAAGACATTAATATGTGCTTTATAAGCAATAATAAACAGCCAATATGCTAGTAAGCAACTAGTTAATAGCATAAATTGGTCCCTAAACTAAAGTGTTACCAATATGGCTTAATATTAATGGTGTGAATTGTATTTAAACATGTACATGTCTTAACAGCCTTAACATGATCATAATTGATCATCATAATTATCATCAATAACCAGACTACAGTTATTAGTTACAAATAAAAGCTCATTTTGCCTCATTTCAGATGAACTGCACAATTGTACTTTTCATTTATATCTTTTTTTTTTTGCACCACAGCAATCTTAACAGCCCTTTAAATAGGCATCTTACAGTAGTTTCTTCTTTTTTCCTTTTAATCATGTGGTGAAATATGACCTGGACGTGTTCTTGACAGGTCTGGTAAAATTCAGTATCATATCTGAATGATGAACTCATACAAGCTGCCGTGTGTGAGTAATTTTCTCTCTCGAGTGCTCATTGTTTGAGCTGGTTTCTCAGTGTGCGGGTCATTAGCTGCAGTCAATTGTCTTGCGCTCACAGAAGCAACATTGTGCTGCGGCATGGAGAGAAATCTCCACTCTAATAAACCTTTTTAACAGCTTCAGACCAGGAGAAACTGAATATGCCTCATTCATGAAGCTCTGCACCAACACACACACACACGTAAACCAGCACCAAGCTGCAGATGGATGAATGAGCTGTTGAGAAGAGGAAATGACATGGAAAGTTTGATTCAAGAATGTTTTGAAAGCCTCTGAATTCTGTAGAGATACTGTATCTGCGCCGGTCAGAAGCTTTTTTTTTCTGGTGTTTGTTATCTGTTACATGCTGGACATACTGTTACCACTACACCAAACGAAATTGGTGGGAGTACTGGAAATTGCCAAGAACACCTAGGCAGGTTTGAGCTTTAAATGCATAGTGCAAGAGTACACACTTTCTGGCATTGGGAAAGTATATACTTTTAAAGGAATAGTTAACTCAAAAAAATTATTTATTTAGCCTCATGTGATTCCAAACCTGTACGGCTTTCTGTGGACCACAAAATGAAATTTCCTGAATATCCTGGCCACTCTTTTCACTATAATCAAAGTGAATGAGGACTGCATGGGGAGAATCAGTGTATCATTCGTTTTTTGATTTAATATTGAAAGTAGAAAAATGAGAAAACGGCTCCTTTTTCGTTTTTCCATTTTTTTTTTCCAAAAAACAAAAATTCAGCTTAAATTTTCATTTTTCGTTCAGGGGTAGAAAAATTAGGCTACTCATCTTAATGTTGTTCTAAAGGCTTATTACTTAATTAACACAAAAATGTCCTGCTCGCACTTGCCAATTTAATGGCAGAGAATGGTGACTTTAGGTTTTTTTTTTGTTTGAAGCGGATGCATATCTGTCGTAAAATAATCCTATGCATCTCGTGGCGTATATTCCAAGCATTCTGAAGGTATACTGAGGGTTTGGTGAGAAACAAACCGAAATGGCTATTATTATTAAAAAGTTATTATATTTTATGAAAATCTATGCATTGCAGTCCTGTGTGCGAGTGCGCAGCAGCTCACGCCGTGCACAAGTACATATCCTTTTGAGATATAAATTATAATCAATTTTAATAAAACACAAGACTACATTATATAACTCTAACAGTAGGCTATTTAATATCTGTACGGCACGGTTTGATCTTCGGCTGACCAATCAGCAGAAAGGGGTGTTTA
>NW_015623069.1:60662-79100 GCF_001515625.1 Sinocyclocheilus rhinocerous | reverse complement strand
CGAAACACACAGTGTCTTCACAACATGGTGGCGGTGGTGGCAGCAACAATAAAGTTACGCCTTCCTTCTTTCTTTGCGTGAACATTTGGGCGGCGTTATGCAAATCTTCCCACATCGTGACGTAGACATGTGGGGGCGTGTTAGAACGAGGCGTTTTAGGTAGGTGTGGTTTACTTTTAACTTTTATAAAGAATATCTATTTGGGTTTGAGACTTTAGTCTTTGCAACTTTAGAGATCTTATCTATTCACGAACAGCTTGTAACACTCCAAAGAGAAAGGAAAACTTGAAATCACATCATATGACCCCTTTAAGGGATCTAGAATATGGTCATGCAAAATAAGACATTAATATGTGCTTTATAAGCAATAATAAACAGCCAATATGCTAGTAAGCAACTAGTTAATAGCATAAATTGGTCCCTAAACTAAAGTGTTACCAATATGGGTTAATATTAATGGTGTGAATTGTATTTAAACATGTATTATGATCATCATAATTATCATCAATAACCAGACTACAGTTATTAGTTACAAATAAAAGCTCATTTTGCCTCATTTCAGATGAACTGCACAATTGTACTTTTCATTTATATCTTTTTTTTTTTGCACCACAGCAATCTTAACAGCCCTTTAAATAGGCATCTTACAGTAGTTTCTTCTTTTTTCCTTTTAATCATGTGGTGAAATATGACCTGGACGTGTTCTTGACAGGTCTGGTAAAATTCAGTATCATATCTGAATGATGAACTCATACAAGCTGCCGTGTGTGAGTAATTTTCTCTCTCGAGTGCTCATTGTTTGAGCTGGTTTCTCAGTGTGCGGGTCATTAGCTGCAGTCATCTTTCTTGCGCTCACAGAAGCAACATTGTGCTGCGGCAAGGAGAGAAATCTCCACTCTAATAAACCTTTTTAACAGCTTCAGACCAGGAGAAACTGAATATGCCTCATTCATGAAGCTCTGCACCAACACACACACACACACACACACACGTAAACCAGCACCAAGCTGCAGATGGATGAATGAGCTGTCGAGAAGAGGAAATGACATGGAAAGTTTGATTCAAGAATGTTTTGAAAGCCTCCGAATTCTGTAGAGATACTGTATCTGCGCCGGTCAGTGAGAAGCTTTTTCTGGTGTTTGTTATCTGTTACATGCTGGACATACTGTTACCACTACACCAAACGAAATTGGTGGGAGTACTGGAAATTGCCAAGAACACCTAGGCAGGTTTGAGCTTTAAATGCATAGTGCAAGAGTACACACTTTCTGGCATTGGGAAAGTATATACTTTTAAAGGAATAGTTAACTCAAAAAAATTATTTATTTAGCCTCATGTGATTCCAAACCTGTACGGCTTTCTGTGGACCACAAAATGAAATTTCCTGAATATCCTGGCCACTCTTTTCACTATAATCAAAGTGAATGAGGACTGCATGGGGAGAATCAGTGTATCATTCGTTTTTTGATTTAATATTGAAAGAAAAAAAAGAAGAAAACGGTTCCTTTTCCGTTTTTCCATTTTTTTTTCCAAAAAACAAAAATTCAGCTTAAATTTTCATTTTTCGTTCAGGGGTAGAAAAATTAGGCTACTCATCTTAATGTTGTTCTAAAGGCTTATTACTTAATTAACACAAAAATGTCCTGCTCGCACTTGCCAATTTAATGGCAGAGAATGGTGACTTTAGGTTTTTTTTTTGTTTGAAGCGGATGCATATCTGTCGTAAAATAATCCTATGCATCTCGTGGCGTATATTCCAAGCATTCTGAAGGTATACTGAGGGTTTGGTGAGAAACAAACCGAAATGGCTATTATTATTAAAAAGTTATTATATTTTATGAAAATCTATGCATTGCAGTCCTGTGTGCGAGTGCGCAGCAGCTCACGCCGTGCACAAGTACATATCCTTTTGAGATATAAATTATAATCAATTTTAATAAAACACAAGACTACATTATAAAACTCTAACAGTAGGCTATTTAATATCTGTCGTTTGCCGGTTGTCAGTCAGAATGACAGTTCTTGCGTGAACATTTTAGGCCCATATACACCCAAGCCAATTTATTATTCTTTCCTTTTTGTCTTAGTAAATGAATGAATTAATTACTTAATTAAACAAACAGACTTACTGGGTGAGCAGGGTAGGCTATGACAGCTGTCATATCATACCCTGCCATGCAGCTGATGCAAAGAATAGAATTTATATCTACACAGAATATATAGTGATATTCTCAATGTTACTCAGAAGACAGGATACAGGTTTAACTCATTCGAAATACTAATGCTTAATGTTACACTGTCAGATATGCAAAAGAAATCTATCGTATCTCTTGCTCTGGCTACTGTGGATCCAGAACACCTGAGAAGAGATGATGCCAACCCCTCAGAGGACCTCAGATGATGCCAACCCTGAAACAACATACAGAACTACCACATTTTGCTATAAGTTTGATTGCATCATATAATAATTGCTGTTAATAGTGTTCATCTTCTGTTTTATTACGTCTTAAATTGATTTTTCCATACATTTCTGCCATATGTACATTAATTGACAGTCAACACTGATAAGATACCACTAAATATTGTAGAAACTTAGCTATGACAGCTGTTGCTTTGCAATGATTTGTATCGAGCTAATGCAAATACAAATAAACTTGACTTGACAGAAGAAAGCCCTGTCTAGACTCTGCCCAGGTATGAGTTGTGTCGAGCTATTCATTAATCTGTTTGTTTGATGAATAAAGATGAAATGTAGTTGTAATGAATGCATTAAGAATCCGTACAACTGCAGCAGTGGAGGACTATTATTCTGCTGCGTGATACTGCGGAAGAACTGATGACGGCACGGTTTGACTTTCGGCTGACCAATCAGCAGAAAGGGGCATTCAATTCCCGCCCACATGTAGAAATCGAATAATCAAGCTGTTTATTCATTTTTCTATCCCTGAACAAAAAACTAAAATTTAAGCTAAATTCTCGTTTTTTATTTTTTTGAAAAATGAACGAATGATACACAGATTGGTTAAGTTTCAAAATAACAAAAAAGCAAATTTGATTCAAATTTGTTACTGAAAAAAGGAAGAGAAGTAAATAACACTTTTTTTTCCAGTTTTGCACAAAGTGTAGTGTTTACTGCAAGAAGATATTTATATTTTTTTAATTAATTAGGCTAATGGGAAATATATGTTTATCAGTAACTGTAAACCAACATTAGGTCCCAAACAATTGACAAATAGCTATAGCAGCTTACATTTTGGTCTGTTTGTCGCACCAAGTTATTATATGGCTTCACAGAGCAGGACTAGAATAAGTAATTTGAAACACATTTGTGACCCTGGACCACAAAACCGGTCATAAGGGTCAATTTTTTTACAATTTATATTTACACATCATCATATAAAGCTGAATAAATAAGCTTTCCATTGATGTATGGTTTGTTAGGATAGGACAATATTTGCCCGAGATACAACTATTTGAAAATTTGGAATCTGAGGGTGCAAAAAAAAATATATATATATTGAGAAAATCGCCTTTAAAGTTGTTCAAATGAAGTTCTTAGCGATGCATATTACTAATCAAAAATTAAGTTTTGATATATTTAGGATAGAAAATTGACAAAATATCTTCATGGAAAATGATCTTTACTTAATATCCTAATGATTTTTGGCATAAAAGAAAAATTGATCATTTTGACCCATACAATGCATTGTTGGCTATTGCTACAAATATACCCGTGCTACTTATGACTGGTTTTGGGGTCCAGGGTCACATTTATTGTCCTTTAAAGTGCTTTTGAGTCCTTTTGAAGCTTGAAAGCCTCAGTCCTGAAACATTGTGATCGCATGGAAAAGAGCGAAAAAAGTAAGGCTGGGAGTGACATGAGGGACAAGAACGTTTTTAACGTTTAAAAGTCTGTTTATCATGTCGGATATGAAAATGATTCGAGGAACAAGTCCTTCGAAATGTGTCATTGGTGAAAGTGAGAGTGTTCATAGTAGGATCACTCCTTCACACCTTCTTCATGTGCCCTTCATATGACCTGCTCAAATAATCCACAGAAGATATGAAACACATCCACTGGAACGTTAATCTTCTGTCTGTTTAATCCACCTCTACAATTTAAAAGCAGCAGAAGGACACACATTACAGGAGGTCTTTCAACCTTTTTAGTGGGACTGACATATTCTGACAGAAGCTTAATCTTGGGATAAGTAACTTCAATGGGGATAATAAGTCTAAACGGCAGCCTTTAGAAGAAGAGAGTTTAAGATTTATCACTAATAAATCAAACTTTTAATCCATCCACTCGTGATGACAGTCACGCAGATGCAGGTTTTTAAATGGCATAGTTTCAATCAACAACTCCATCCAATCAGAGGATTTCAAACATGTTTGATATTTTGAATCAATATAAATAGCAGGGTATAAATAGTAGGGCATGCAAAAAATAGTAAGGTTTAAATATACATTTTTATAATACGCCAAGCAAAGCTGCAAAGGAACTCGACTGCCAACGATCACCCAGCATTTTCATGTATGGAAAACAGCAGAACCCAACCCCAAATAAAAATAACTACTATTAGTAATAAAACTTTACTTAAGCTTTTACTGCAATTACTGCAGTGACTTCAGATCTAATTATAGGCCTATAGGCTACACATTTAAAATACGATCTGAAACAGAAACATATATTATTATACCAGAATAAAAATAGGCCTATTAGGCCTATAAATCCTGCACTGATTCAGGTTTCCATATATTCTGTAGCTTATAGAAACAAATGAATTTAAATCACTATAAGCACTGGAGTTTAAAACGGCACCTTATCTCTGCGTTTGATGGTGCATTTTGTGAATAAGAGGCTGATCAAAGAAAGTCCTTCAGAAACATGCCACACCTGATACAGAGATTGGACACAGACATGCTGCTTTTGGTTGCTCGGCAAAAGTGATCATTTGGAAGCTGTTTTCAAAATCCATTTCAGTGTAGGGATGTACTAGGGTTTAGGGTGATAAATAAGTATAAGGTTATTGCACATACTGTGCTTTAATTGCACAATGGGAGAACATTAACTGTTCATGAGGTAGATTGCCTGGGGAAAGAAACTGTTCTTGTGCCTGGCTGTCCTGGTATTCGGTGCCTCTGTAACGCCGACTTGACTCAGAAATCTGATGGACACGACGCCTCTGCTTTTCATTTGTCATGCGTCTCCTACTAACAAGGCACAGGTTTTAAAGTCTGGAGTGTGTGTGATCCTGTGTGTGATCCTCAGTCATTTAGCGTTTTATTGACAATGTTCTCAGTCTTAAAATGTTAACGAGTGTAAACATCAACAACATCATGTACGGTAAAAGGACTGAAGTCTGTCAGGTAACTGATGAGCTCGTTGATGCAATTCAATCAGTCTGCAGTTTTATTTCAACTGTTCAACGAGTTACGTTTCAACTAAGTTTAATGGTGCAATGCTCAAATATTTAGTTGTGTAAATTGTACCTTCGTGCCAAAAACTACTTTTAACTAACAGTAAGCACAGCTTGTGTAACCGACCCCAGAAACGTCTACAAATATACAAATGAGTGTGGAGTAGTGTTGTCAAAAATGTAAATTTTTCAGTACATATCAAACTGAAACTGATACTGAAATATCTGAAACCGATTCAATACTCTTTCCACACAGTATCGAAGCATTGATAGTAGAGCCTGGCCGATATATCGTTTTGCAGATATTATCAGCCGATATGAGCCTGTCGCCGATATATTGGTATCCGCGAATATGCTGCCAATATGAATTTTTTTTTTACTGGAACATATAACGCAGATAAAATGCTTGAAATGGTGTAAGGTCTCTTGTTCAGGCAGCAGCATTCAAGTGTTGGCTTATTCGCCCGTAAGTGCCCTGCGAAGTGGACTTCACATGATATTCCGCCATGATTCCAGTTCCAAGGGACACCATTCATTCAAAGGGCATTAAAGTGCGCGAGACGTGAATTGATATTGTATTTATTTACAGAGGTATATTATGTCACACTTCACACTTCTCTAGTAAGTTTTGTCTGTGTGTGAAGACAGTAACGCAAATCCGTGAATGAATGAACGAAGTGAAATAAACTTCAACGGAATAAAGTTGAATGGAATTGAATTGAATTAAAGTTGAGTAAACTTCATCTTTACTGTTCAGTGCACTGATGTCAGACTCATTTTGGAATTTGGATAATAAAGTTTATTGTTAAATTGTTAAATGCCCTGCCTCCATTACGTATCTCTGTCACGTCATTATAAGTGTTTGATCACCACATTTGAGTGATCATTGCAAAAAATGTGTTTATGTATATATATTCTGTTTATGTATATACTGTATTCTATATATAGTACCAGTCAAATGTTTGGACACACAAATGGGAAAGTGTCCAAACTTTTGACTGGTACTGTACTATAATATACACAAAGAATATCGGCCGATATATCGATATCGGCCTTTTTTACTCCCTAATATCGGTATCGGTCCCAATAAAAAAACCATATCGGTCGGGCTCTAATTGATACTACCAGCTGTGCTTTCTCTCTTTTCTCTCCAACAGTGAATTCACACACACTGCAGTGTAAGGAGAAGCATAAACCTGTAGTCCAACAAAATACACGTTTTTACTCCAAACTGGACCGCAGGCCAGTCCCCACAATGACAAAAATTTCAGGTTTTACTATCCTTGTGTGGACATTTGGTCCCCAGAATCTAGCATAAACAAGTACACACACACACACACACACACACACATGTTGGGTTTCCATGTTTTATGGGGACAATCAATAGGTGCAATGGTTTTTATACTGTACAAACTGTATTTCCTATCCCCTTACCCTAACCCTACCCCTAAACCTACCCCCACACAAACTACAGGCATTTTTAGATGTTCAACAAACTTCATTATATGATTTATAAGCCTCAAAAGTTTCCTCAAAAATGTGCCCACAAGGTCAATATTTACTGGTATGTGGGGAAATAACGTAAGGATAACCAGGACCACACACACACACACACACACACACACAGCTCCTTCTGAGGCTGCCTCTCCAAACCTATACCTAGACAGCACTGTGGACATTTTTAGCTCGGATGACTTGTAACATGTCTAGGACGTCCAGAAATGCTGTCTAGATGGGAAGCTCACTGCCACGACAGGATGTAAAGCTCATTACTTTCCATCTTTTGTTAGAGTCACCCTGCTGGAAATCAGACAAGAGTTTGATTAATAAAGCTTGTGATGATTTATGCTGAGCTTGAGTTATGGAGTTGTTACAAAGCATATCTATGTTTGTTTGTGCAAACATCTCTCACATTTGTACAGCGGCCCCAAAAAGGAACTAGACAACTCAGCATTTTGTGATCTTTTTTGTCAAAATACATGTTACAGATCTTGCGAACAATTAATCCATCATCCGTATGTTTCTTTGGTAAAACTTTAGTATAGGGAGCAATTCTCACTATTAACCAGTTGCTTATTAGCATGCCTATTATTAACATACTGGCATTTTTTATTAGTACTTAGCACATATTCTGCATGCCCATATTCTACATCCCTAATCCTAGCCTACACCTAAACTTAACAACTACCTTACTAACTATTAATAAGCAGCAAATTAGGAGTCTATTGAGGCAAAAGTCATAGTTAATGGTTTGTTAATATAGAGAATTGGACCTTAAAATAAAGTGTGACCGTTAAAAAAATGTTTTAATCTCGTAATGTTTAATCAAAGTCTCAGAACTGGATTTTCCAGTTAAACGACAGACTTCTCTCTGGTGTCGTATATGCAGGACTTCTCCATTCATCTTAAACTGCAATCTCTCATTCATCTGCTGCAACTTTTGAGTGTGACAGCCACATCCAACATCGAATCAACAACTGATGCACCAAACCCTGTCCCCGTACAATTTCAATAATCAGATAAACTCGGATATACATTTAAATTACATTTATATTTATTCATTTAGCAGACGCTTTTTTCCACAATGACTTACAAATGAGGAAACCACACAATCCGGAAGGAACAAAAGAGAACAATAGATCTGTTGCTACTTCTGTTTGATTGTGACTATAAGCATGGCTTGTATTTTCAAGCTGATGGTGATTGAGTGTTTGCAGTTGCTACATCTGACGAATTCTGTTCTGTCAACATCACCTTATATCCACAACCTGAAACAATCGAACGACACAGCCGGAGAAATCCAATAATGGATGCTTGTCATTGCTCACAACTCTCAGTCAAGTTTACAGAAAGCAACAGGACATGTTTGACTCAAGGGCAGCTATTTCTGTTCTCACACACACTGAGATGCAACAGCAGAGGAGGACGCTGGGAAACAGAGTGTGTAAAGGAAAGAGAACCGTATGCGGAAAAATAATTGATAACAAGAGACGGGAAAAAAAGTTTCAAGCAGAGAGTGCAAATGAAAATAGCTGGATCTCAAATGAAGTATCTGAAAAAGTAGACAAGAAGCAGACAAACAGTCCACCTGCTGAGAAAGATCCAATATTTTGCATTTGTTTTACTCAGAGTCCACTTATGGCGCTTTTCCACTGCATGGTAAGGCTCGGTACAGCTCGGTACGGTTAACTTTTGGGGGGTTTTCCACTGGGTACAGTACCTGGTACTTTTTTTAGTACCACCTCGGTTGGGGTTCCAAGCGAACCGTACCGTTACCAAAACGTGACGTGTAAACTCTGCTGATCACGGATTGGCCGGAGAGAATCGTCACTACCTGCGTCGCTGAACTTGCGACACAACACACAAAAGAACCGCTAGATTTAAATCAGCACAGCCAGCGAAGGATCGAACGCAACTGTTTTGAACGAGCGCACCTTTTTTTAACAACCAAAAAGTGGCTGTTCCCCCTGTTGAGGAAGTACAGACGTTCCTCTGGTTGATAGCAGAGGAGTGGATCCAGCGAGAGCTTGATGGGGCGACGCGGAATGAAAAAGTTTTTTAGGAGTCGTGGTAGTAGAGGCGGCGCAACTATAATGACATGTGGATAATCCCGCCCACTCTAAAGCGGTACTAAACTGCAGTGGAAACGCAAACCGAGCCGTACTGAGCCGTGTCGAGCCGAGTCGTACCACGCAGTGGAAAAGCGCCATTATAATGTTAGTCCATTTTTCATGCACCAAAAAACATTTTATAATTAATTGTTCATGACCATTTCCACCATCTCTGTCCCAGAACTACATTTTCCCCGGCCACTGTCGTCAATGATTTTTCACTCAGCTTGCTCAGCAATGCATTCTGGGATCTCAGAGGGCAGCATCATTTTGCTTTTCCTTTTGGAAAAGCCTTAAAATGCTGTCTAGGCAGGGTTTTAGAAAAGAGTTACAGTTCCAAAATTACAACTAAAATAAGACACAAGTAATCAGGATAAAATCTGAATTTAGCGGTGTAAGCTAACTAGAGCCTACTTTTTGAATGAGTCGCATTGTTGAACTGCTTTAAATTGTGAGAAGCTTGTAGCTTGGCAAGCTAGAGGTTCAAAGTAGTGTCCCAAAATCTGGAGCTGTGTGTATTTGACAGAGGGAGCGGCTCATGTTGTTTGCTATAATCCTGTTATCAGTGGCATTCTGCTGAACCGTAATATAAAGGTTAGCGTCTGTGTGATCGAGAGAGACGCTGAGCTTGAGTTATGGAGTTGTTACAAAGCATATCTATGTTTGTTTGTGCAAACATCTCTCACATTTGTACAGCGGCCCCAAAAAGGAACTAGACAACTCAGCATTTTGTGATCTTTTTTGTCAAAATACATGTTACAGATCTTGCGAACAATTAATCCATCATCCGTATGTTTCTTTGGTAAAACTTTAGTATAGGGAGCAATTCTCACTATTAACCAGTTGCTTATTAGCATGCCTATTATTAACATACTGGCATTTTTTATTAGTACTTAGCACATATTCTGCATGCCCATATTCTACATCCCTAATCCTAGCCTACACCTAAACTTAACAACTACCTTACTAACTATTAATAAGCAGCAAATTAGGAGTCTATTGAGGCAAAAGTCATAGTTAATGGTTTGTTAATATAGAGAATTGGACCTTAAAATAAAGTGTGACCGTTAAAAAAATGTTTTAATCTCGTAATGTTTAATCAAAGTCTCAGAACTGGATTTTCCAGTTAAACGACAGACTTCTCTCTGGTGTCGTATATGCAGGACTTCTCCATTCATCTTAAACTGCAATCTCTCATTCATCTGCTGCAACTTTTGAGTGTGACAGCCACATCCAACATCGAATCAACAACTGATGCACCAAACCCTGTCCCCGTACAATTTCAATAATCAGATAAACTCGGATATACATTTAAATTACATTTATATTTATTCATTTAGCAGACGCTTTTTTCCACAATGACTTACAAATGAGGAAACCACACAATCCGGAAGGAACAAAAGAGAACAATAGATCTGTTGCTACTTCTGTTTGATTGTGACTATAAGCATGGCTTGTATTTTCAAGCTGATGGTGATTGAGTGTTTGCAGTTGCTACATCTGACGAATTCTGTTCTGTCAACATCACCTTATATCCACAACCTGAAACAATCGAACGACACAGCCGGAGAAATCCAATAATGGATGCTTGTCATTGCTCACAACTCTCAGTCAAGTTTACAGAAAGCAACAGGACATGTTTGACTCAAGGGCAGCTATTTCTGTTCTCACACACACTGAGATGCAACAGCAGAGGAGGACGCTGGGAAACAGAGTGTGTAAAGGAAAGAGAACCGTATGCGGAAAAATAATTGATAACAAGAGACGGGAAAAAAAGTTTCAAGCAGAGAGTGCAAATGAAAATAGCTGGATCTCAAATGAAGTATCTGAAAAAGTAGACAAGAAGCAGACAAACAGTCCACCTGCTGAGAAAGATCCAATATTTTGCATTTGTTTTACTCAGAGTCCACTTATGGCGCTTTTCCACTGCATGGTAAGGCTCGGTACAGCTCGGTACGGTTAACTTTTGGGGGGTTTTCCACTGGGTACAGTACCTGGTACCTGGTACTTTTTTTAGTACCACCTCGGTTGGGGTTCCAAGTGAACCGTACCGTTACCAAAACGTGACGTGTAAACTCTGCTGATCACGGATTGGCCGGAGAGAATCGTCACTACCTGCGTCGCTGAACTTGCGACACAACACACAAAAGAACCGCTAGATTTAAATCAGCACAGCCAGCGAAGGATCGAACGCAACTGTTTTGAACGAGCGCACCTTTTTTTAACAACCAAAAAGTGGCTGTTCCCCCTGTTGAGGAAGTACAGACGTTCCTCTGGTTGATAGCAGAGGAGTGGATCCAGCGAGAGCTTGATGGGGCGACGCGGAATGAAAAAGTTTTTTAGGAGTCGTGGTAGTAGAGGCGGCGCAACTATAATGACATGTGGATAATCCCGCCCACTCTAAAGCGGTACTAAACTGCAGTGGAAACGCAAACCGAGCCGTACTGAGCCGTGTCGAGCCGAGTCGTACCACGCAGTGGAAAAGCGCCATTATAATGTTAGTCCATTTTTCATGCACCAAAAAACATTTTATAATTAATTGTTCATGACCATTTCCACCATCTCTGTCCCAGAACTACATTTTCCCCGGCCACTGTCGTCAATGATTTTTCACTCAGCTTGCTCAGCAATGCATTCTGGGATCTCAGAGGGCAGCATCATTTTGCTTTTCCTTTTGGAAAAGCCTTAAAATGCTGTCTAGGCAGGGTTTTAGAAAAGAGTTACAGTTCCAAAATTACAACTAAAATAAGACACAAGTAATCAGGATAAAATCTGAATTTAGCGGTGTAAGCTAACTAGAGCCTACTTTTTGAATGAGTCGCATTGTTGAACTGCTTTAAATTGTGAGAAGCTTGTAGCTTGGCAAGCTAGAGGTTCAAAGTAGTGTCCCAAAATCTGGAGCTGTGTGTATTTGACAGAGGGAGCGGCTCATGTTGTTTGCTATAATCCTGTTATCAGTGGCATTCTGCTGAACCGTAATATAAAGGTTAGCGTCTGTGTGATCGAGAGAGACAGTTGGTCTAGTCAGAGTGCATTGTGGGAGTCCTCCCTAGACCAAATGAACCATCAAGAACTGAGAGGTTTTGAGGTCACTTTATAGCAATTGTTCTGTTTTTCGCCTTTATGATCGAAACTGCTTTTGTACACACTCCCCAGAGCTCATGTGCTCTATATAAATATATTATTATGTGTACTACTTATGGATTGTATTTGTTATGTGCATCTTCAGGATGTTTGGTCATTTATCATTTTAGTGTTTATCTTTATAATGTAAGGGTAATTTACCCCCGAGGAATATACAAACATAAGCAATAAATGTGACGGGAAGTCATACTCCTTCTTCCTCTGCTGATGAAGCAAAACGATAAGCTAAAAATCATAGGACATGATGAATAAAGACTGTTTGGAAACTGCTGACAGAGAAAGAAAGCAGGATCGGGAGGAGAAATCTAAAGAGGATTTCTACATGCATACAAATTGCTGTCCAACATAAAGCATTTTAGAAATACATTAATACACAGTAAAACAATTCAGCCATGTGGTGCGACCAAAGATGTCATGTGGGGCAACCAACATGCAGACTATTCACCTTATTTTTCAATGCTGAAGTAAGCCGTTTTCTGTGAATGTATGAGACTTCTGGTTCTTTAGCCGCTGTAGGAAAATAATGAGAAGAATAACAGTAGTGCAGTAAACGGTAAAACTGTTTGCACTACAAACCAGTGTGCTCATAAGTAAGATAATACATTAAAATAACAAGGTCAGACAAGGTTTGCAATATCAAGCAGCAAAACGAGCTGTTTTGTACAGCTAAAAATAGCTGGAAGCGGATGACACCGGAAGCCTCGCATATTAAATTTATTTACAAATGGCCGCATCCGCTCTTACTGGAAAAATAAGGTGCTTAAATAAGGAAAGAATTAATAAATCATGCTATTTGCAAAAAAATATATTGTTTACCATGAAATATATATTTTAAACCAATTAAAATAGGATGCATTTATTATTATTATAATTTTTTTTTTTTTTAAGTAAGACAAAACATGAAACGCAATATACAAAATTCAAAATACCAACACACTGGAAAGACAACAAAGAAAAAAGAGAAAAAGAGAGAAAAAGAACCAACATGTATTCATGGTGTAAGAAAAAAAAAGATTTTACTTGAAAGCTAAAATATAAACAGTTAAATTGAAACCTTTCTTGACTATAGAAAACTACAGAAGTTTCTCAAAACCATTTGAAACCAACATGAATACTTACATTTACATTTAAGAACTTGACGTGTTTTAAACTAGATTTTTACTAACAAAATGTTTTTGATGAGCTTGTTACTAGAAAAGCTTTACCATTCTGAAAACAGCAGAGCTGCTGTCACACCAAGTTAAAAGCATTTTTTCCAGGGTTATGATAATATCGTTGAGATACTATGACAATTTATGAATTTATCATAGTATCTTGATGATAGTAAAATATCATTGGAAAAAGTATTGCTTCTAATTTTTTAAAGTTTATCAAAATTTTGAATTGTAATTTTCTATTTTCACTTTAAATTCAGTTTAATTTGTAGTAATTTTATTGCATGTTTTTGTGATTTTTTTTTTCAGTAACTAATTTAATCTAAATGAGAAATTTTGGCAACTAGCTGAAATAAAATAAGTTCAAAGGTTTTTTATATTGTATTTTATTTCAAGTAACATTTGTGTGTGTGTGTGTGGTTTTAGTTCTAGGTAACTATAATAATCTTGCTTCTTTCATGTTGATACTTAGCCAAACTGCACTCTCTGTGCCATTTTCTCCTTCTCCAGGTTCATGGATCATTCAAACTTTTTGCCTGACGTCACCTGTTGCACTGTATGTCTGCAATCTGCTGCGCTACAGGCTCTTTCATCAGAATCACAGATTAATACAGAGCACACTAACCTGAGTATTGAGGATCTGTAGCCATATGAATGAGAGATCCATTTCCAACAGCGTAACGGCTTCGGTTAGCCTAATGGACAGGCATTAGCCAGGGCAAAACAACATTATATGCAGATGCAAGTGATTCAATAATTCTGGTTTATGGCAGCTATGCCAGCTAATCTCTTTAGGTTTTAGGGTCAGGATGAGGGTTGTTAGCGGTACACCAGGAC
Organism: Sinocyclocheilus rhinocerous; assembly: GCF_001515625.1. NCBI lineage: Eukaryota > Metazoa > Chordata > Actinopteri > Cypriniformes > Cyprinidae > Sinocyclocheilus > Sinocyclocheilus rhinocerous. The sequence continues at coordinate 64,934 of NW_015623069.1, read as the reverse complement.
CCATTAGAAGCACTCTTTCACTTATTCTCCTCTTCCGTCTCCCCCTCCAGAGGACTTCCTATGGTTTTGGATGGTCTTTCTCTCAGTTTGAGAAATGAAATGGCTAGTTTAGCCATTTTTTGCCCACTCTGCACCGGCTCAAGCAGAGCATTAGGGAACAGATGGACAGGATTGTGAGAAACACGGCTGATGGAAGGGCAGCAACGTAAAGGAGACGATTTATGAGGGATTACAAAGACACACAATATCACCAATGCACAAACACACAAGCGCACCCGGCAAAGTCAAGAAAAAAAAACAAGCTTGCTTTTATACAGTGCAGTCAAATTTGCTAAGTCTAAAACACAAGCTTTTACAGACTGAGGTCCACCTTGATGAATCCACCTGAGGTCCACCTGACTAGAACTATATTATTTCTGTTGCTTAATCTAATTATAATAAACTCATTCAGGCTTCAGATATATTGTGTACATATTTCTTTTTTTTGCATGCACTAAATAAACAAGCTAACTGTGTGTGTGTGACAGAGCGAGACAGAGAGAGAAAGAGTGTATGTCGCTCTTGCTGGTATCCGATTACAACAGCAGCATTAATAAGTGATGCTGTCTCATCCAACACATGCCTACACACATTAACTGTAATTACTAACACGCACACAGAAAACTTTCACATTTAGCAAATAAACCTCATTTTCACACACTAATTAGTCTAAACTTTTGCAAAAGACCACATAGTTCATTTCTCAGAATCACGCTCTGTTACAATCCGTACAATAAGTCATTTCTAATGCGCACAACCTCAAGCGAAGCACAGTAAACACTTACTGTACATGTGGGCGGTAATGGGTCGGGCAGACAGATGGGAAGGTCTTGACTTTTCAATGAGCCTCTATTCTGCTCTGCTCTTAAACTTTTAACAGGTCTTCAGTGTCCGAAGCATGCATGTTTCATCCTGAACGCAGATCTCAGTAAAGCCACTAAAGCACGCATGGACCTGTGTGGATCCCATTTCATCAAGAACACAATTCATGTCAAAACCGTACAAACTCCAAATAATAACAGACTCAGTCTCATGACATATTCTTGACATATTTGACTTTATGCATTTTTAATGTTTAGTATTTTAACTGTTTAATTAAAAAAATACATCTGATGGGAAAAAATTAAATAAACGACATCACTGACACATTAACTATGAAATGAAATTCACCGCCAGTCAGTTTGTAAGTTTCTTTTGTGCCTGTTCATATTTTGAAAGTTCCTCTTTGCTGCTCTGAAGTTTCTCTGAATTGTAGAGACGTTTCATCAAATGTGTGAATGTGATATAACCCAAACCTCACAAGAGTGTTCACTGTCCACAGAGGCGGTGTGATATCCCACCATCAGCAGCAGAACAAAAGGACCTCAGAGCAATATTCACACAAAGACAAACAGAGTTCACACTAAATGAAACACTTCTACACTCCTCTGGATATATTCCTGCTAAACAAAAAAAAAAGAAAAAAAGAAAGAAAGTAAAATACACTAGGTTTGGGCTTTACCAACAGCCCCACCATACAATGCATATCGCAATACTTATGTCACTATTCAATACATATCATTATTGGCTTACTTCTGAAACTGTGCCAAATGTGTGTTCACGAGTAAACAGGGATCATCTCATCTCTCTCTGATTCACTTCACTTTTGTCAAGTACAGCTGTTCATAGAAGTGGCTCTGATGAGTCTGTACTTAGATGACCTAAATAAATTCCTCTATAGTAAAAGCCCTGAAAACACAAAGACTAATTAAATATTATTCAGACTAGAGCTGCATAAGGAGGAAATATGTGGAAAGTTTGTTGGATAATGTGATAAACATAATTTTAATGTTTTCATTATGTTTTAAGCCAGACAATAATGACACACCCTCCTGTTCCCTTTCGAGGGAACTTCGAACTGCATCCTCTAGGGGTCGCTATGGGGAACGTCTTCAGCGTGACCGGTGTCTGAAGCATATATCTAAAAACGACAATAACATTGGCCGATGATAGCCTGTCACGACATTACCCTGCGCGATCACAGTATAAAAGGGCGCCGGGAGAACACGTCATCCTCTTCTTCGTCTTCACTGACCGGTTTTTTATGTTAGCGTTAAGCTAAACATGACTAGGAGTGCATGTTTCTCGCCAGAGGCTTTGCTCTGATACCTGCAGTTTCACACGGCTTGCGTGCTGTGTGTGTGTGGTGAAGAGCAAGCGCATTCAGCTCTCGAGGGAGTTGGATGCGCTCTGCATTCATTGCTTATTTCTTGTGAGGGATAACCGGCAGTCACGGCAGCGGTTTTCGTTCGCGCTTGATTTCCAAGGTAATTTAGCGGTTGGGCAGAGCGTGTTTAGCTCCCGCGGGAGCTGAATGCATGCTGCGTGTTGCAGTCGCGGTGAGAACATGGAAAGGACCTGATGGGAAATTTCTCCCTATCAGTAATTTCCTTATATAGGAAGTGTATAGTGTGGATCTGTCTGCAGTTGTTGGACAGATGATTTATATCATGTCCTTCTCAGATAAACACATTATACTGCACTCCGGCTTGAGTTAAAAAAAGAAAAAAAAGAAAGAGCCTTCCATTCCTTCCCGATCTTCATTTGGAGATCGAGAAGGTTTGGAAAAATCCATTCTAGTCCCGCATCCACAGATTCCAGCATACTATTTATGCCAACATCGAGTAGATGCGTGAGAATGGTTACGAAAAGATGCCACCTGTTGAAGAGACGCTGGCCTGCTATCTCTCCATGGGGGAGATATCTTCCCTTAAGGCTCCCTCCCTGCCATCCAAACCCCTTCAGGAAAATACATCTTGTTTGAATAGGGCATACGCGGTAGCAGGTCAGGTTGCAGTCTCCTTGCACACCATGGTGGTGCTTCAGGCTTTTCAGGCTGATCTGCTGAAAGACCTGGATAAAGGCAGGGTCTATCCCCTGATGAGGTGGCTGAGTTGCGTCGCACCACGGATCTTGCTCTCCGTACCACTAAGCAGGCTGCCACTGCCATTGGCAGATCCAAAAAAAATGGCAGCCATGGTGGTTACGGAGAGACATCTGTGGGTGAGTCTGGTGGATATCGGGTCGAAAGAGAAGGGCTTTCTTCTTGATGCGCCGGTTTCCCCTTCTGAGCTTTTCGGGGCTGCCTTTAAATCCTTCATTCCACGAGGGTCCAGGCTTCGGACTTCGCCTCCAGCCTATATCATGAGCCTGAGTCATGCGCTGGAGCCATGGTTGGTGAGTACGATTCATTTTTATCTACTCTACTACTAGTTCTTGTGTATTTTATGCTAGCCTTTCACTGCAGTGCTACTCGGACCTGTTCTGCTTTTCTGACTTTTAGGTTTGACCCACCAGCTAAGTCAGGACCTCCTGCTGTTGACCGATTACAGTGATGGTTTCACTCATCGGTTCTGGCTCCAGGCTGGTGATAGCCCTCATCCATGGCTTGGACACGCAGCCTGGGCTTTTGAGGAAGTCTCCCAGCATCAGGTCCCCAGTATAACGCTGCAACCTCAGGACCTGTGGGTCCTTCTCGTGGGCTAATCCTCTGGCCAGGTGCGATCTACTCATTTCTCACCTTAAAGGGGTTTCCCGAGATTCGAGTCGTTCATTAACCTTCATACAGGTTTTCTGAGCTAGAGCTCCTCCCGCTGAGGCATTGAGGAGCTCAATGCTCCATAGACGGTCGGTCCCGTTGGTCCTCACTGTCACACTGCCCTTATGGTTGAACCAGTAATCACCCCTCTGTGGAGTGGGCTGGAATACACTGCGTTCCCTGAAATAAGAGGGATTTGTGTTTCTGTGGGAACCCCTCCTTGGGTCCCGCTATTTTTTCAGATTCTATTGGGTCTGGTTATACGGGACACACACTCTCTATCGAGAGCATGAGACTGTGTCCAGCTTCACCAGTGGACTGTCTCTTATTGGGCCCTGCTGGGTTACCCCTTCTAATCTAGCGCCCCCTTCTGGTAGAGCTGAGAAGTGCTCGCCTCTCTGTGAGGGTTAGCTATGAGTCGCTCCCAATATGTGCTGTAAGGGCCCGCCTCAGCTTGAGAGCCGAGAGCGCTGCTCCCGAAGGACCCCATTTGCAACGGACTATGTGTTAGGCCCGTATCTGTCACCTCCTTGGTCAGTTGCCTTTCTGTTGGGACCCTGTTGTTCCCTTTGAGCTCGCCGGTCCTGGGCAGACTGGGTGAGTCCTCCTCTCGACTCGAGAGTTAGGTCCTCTACCCTGGGCTATTGATCGCTTCA